>NC_142165.1:13283696-13595372 GCF_029865625.1 Vigna umbellata | reverse complement strand
ATAGTCACAAAATAGAGGAAAAGGCAAGTCAATGTTATATTCGAGAAACTCTAAAACTATTCCATCAAAAGAGTATGCATTTCATAGGACCATGCGAGTATTAGCAATGTTATACACAATGGTATGTTAAGACCGTATTCATTGACTTAAAGCATTTTTTTTTCATTATCCAATAAGATATTTTTTTAATCTCATTAAGTAATTTGTCGGCTTTTCAGGTTTTAATGATTTAAAGATTAAGCCATGTGTTAGTAGAGGGTTTTAAGCCTAACTCAACCCCACAAAACCGGCTTGTAGGGTGAGGTTTGCATCCACTTATAAAGTAAGAATTGACCTTATCTCTAGTCGATGTGGGACTTCCAACACCATGGAAAATCAAGCTCCTTTAATTATATCAATGCAGGTATGCACGCATTCTTTAATGGTCTTCTCAAAATCAACTTTGTTTATTGGGTGTTGCTCCCTCCACCACCTCAAGTGTTTTTGCATCTCTTCACTATTTTCATTTATTTCAAAAATACTCTATACTTCTCCACTATTTTTTTTTATTCCAAAAATATCCTACACCTCTCCTTTACTATCTTCAACAATCTTTCTCTTTTTTTCTCTGCATTAATGGAACATTTATGTTCTTAACAATATTTCTTTTTCTCTCTCTGCATTAATAGAGCATTTTGCTTAGATTTGAACTTGTGATATATTCCAAAATGTAAAATAACTTGAATATTATTTACATGACTCAAATAACTTGAATAAAGTATTTAATTTATTAGATAAATAATATAAAAATATTATTAAATACTTAAAATATAAAAGAAAAATTATTTGTTAAATATTTGGAATTTATTTAGTTATTTCGTTATTATAAAGTTAGTATATAATAATAATAATATATTATTATTTACTATTAATATTATTATGTATTTGCATCTAACTTTTAAGTTTATAAAGTGGAAGTGGTAGAAGCACTAATATTGAAATTTCTCTGAATTTTATATTTTGTAATATATTACAAGTTCAAATCTGAGCCATATGAATGCTCCATTAATGCAGAGAGAGAAAGATTATTGAGGATAGTGGGAGGTGTAAGATATTTTTGGAATAAAAGAAAATAGTGAGGAGGTGTAGAATATTTTTGGAATAAAAGAAAATAGTGGGGAGGTGTAGGAGCACTTGGGGTGGTGGAGGGAGCAACACCCTTGTTTCTTTTAACTATTGTTGTTGGATAATGTAAATCATAGTATCACCTTTCTTTTGCGGAGAAGCCAAAGGTGTTTTCCCTTTTAACTAAATAATTATCTAATTGTTTATTCTAATATTATTTTAACTTCATTATTTTATTTGTAGAGTTTTAATTATTCATCTCCAATAGAAGTTTTAGACATTGAAAACACTAAAACTACATGAGTTTTCTTTTAGTGTTAGTAAGTTGTAAAAATTTGACAACAATTTAATAGTATATTTAGGTTAATGTAATATTTGAATTTAATATATAGTTTTATGTACCAATAATGTATAAATATTATTAGACAATTTAATATATTGAAATGAATTTTATTTTGTTTATTGATAATAAATTGATTATAATACATGATACATTGATAATAAATTAATTGGATGAGATCATAATAGAAGTAAAAATTGATCGGATGTCAAATGTACACAATTTTTGTTTTTTAAAAAACAACCTTTTATAACATACATGTAGTATGAAAAATATGTATTATGACAGGTGAACAATTACCTATCATAGTACATGAGAAATATTATGACAGATAAAAATAAATACATCATATTAGCCTACATATTATGTGATAAATAAAATTCTATCATAATAGACTGCACATATTATGACAAGCGATATAAAATATGTCATGATATGTTAAGCTTATTATGACGTATTTTTTAGCTATGTCTTAAAAAAGCGTAGACCTATTATGATTGCCACACCTATTATGACAATTCATGTTATAATAGGTTAATTTTACCTATCATAAAAAGTCATTTTCTTGTGACGAATGTTCCTTAACATATCCATGTTATATTGTGACGTCTCCAACTGGTTCTTATTAAAGATGACAATCTTTGTGATGAATTGTCATTGACTTATTAATCTACTACATTGTATCGTCTCCATCTCTATCTTATTTCACATTCTTCTTTTATTTCTATCTCTAGAAAATTCAAATACATATCGATCATATTATTTCCTAGGTAGAATCTTTTCTTCTAACACATGTTTTTTAAGTCCATAGACTACAAATTTTTCCTAATCTATTATGTATTATAAACTGCACTTTTTAACCATAGCCTATAACTCACTCTTTTTTTTCTAGATATACTATGATTCATTAATCATGGTTTAAGGTTAAAAATAATCATAGTCGCATCCTCGGGCTGTACTAGTCATCTTTAACAAATTAATTTGAAGAATTAGATTAATTGAATCAAAACTTAATAGTTTAAAATTTTCAACTAGTTCATCAAATTTTACTAACGGGGGAAGGGATAACTAGAAGATCGTTTTCGCCTGTCCCTCATAATCTTGATATTGCATTATTTGTTAAATTAATAGTTGCTGCTCCTCCTTATAATGTATTGTTTAATCTTATATTTATCTTACCATTAATTTCAACTCATTACTTGTTCCAAAAAGTTGAAGTTCCTTACCTAATTCTTCTTTTAATTTTGAAATAAATGAAACCACTAAGAGGAAAGGCTAATCACTAGGAAAGCATATATATTCACTAATTATGCTGATTCACATATTTCGCGATTCATCAACTTCAAACCATTCAAAAAGAGAAGAGAAATGGATGCAAGGGACCAATAATGTATTAAAGTTAAAGTGTTTGAGTCTACACTCTCAAAACTAAAAAACACGTTAGGACCTATAATAAACAATACTAAAAAGATAAAAAAAGAAAAAATTAATGGCAAAGAATTGATTGAAAAATATATCTGTTACTGTATGGCAAACTTCTGACTCTTCAGCTCGTACAGAGTATTTATAATTAAGTTTATTCTGTTCAAAAAGTTTGATGACCGACCTTTATTTCTTAAATAATTATAAACAAATCAATATATTTAATTTTGTTTAAAATGCTATCATTTAAAGAAATCAATATATACAGTTAACAAATGACAAATTATTAAATGGTATTAAAAAAATTAAAAATACTACAAAAAGAAATAGAAAGTGTATCTGAAAAAAATAAAGAGAATAACATTTTCTTTAAAGTAAAGATTATAGGGGAGAATAAAATATTTTCTATTACACTTTTGACAGTTAAATTATCATCATTTTACAAATTCTATTATCCATGTTTTCCATGCATTTTATCATCAAAAGTTTTTATTTCATTAATTTTACAGCAGTGACTTGATATCAGAAATGTTTTTAGAAGATAAAAGAAGTAGCCAATTCTTTAAAAATCATGTCATATTAAACTCATTTTATTGATTTAAAAAAAAATCCTGGCATATCTTTATTAGAAACTTAATAGATTGATTTATAAGAATGGGTATAGTAAAATATGTTTTGGATTATAAAATGTATAAAATAACGATAGTTGAATAGTAAAATATTATTAAAGTTTGAAAATCCTTTGTCAAAATGGCATACATTTGAAGATGAAAATCAAAGCCATATGACCCGTTTTTGCAGGCAATGACTCGAAGTCAATTCCACTAGCAATTTTGGGAGAATCTGAAGTGGGTTATGGAAAATTTAGACTCTAAATTTTTTATGTAAGAAATAAAAGTGTTAGTGGAGTTATGTCAAATGACTTTCCAAGTGGGAAAAATGGGAACGATCTTGAAAGCGTAAAGAAAGGATTAGAAGATAATATAGTTTTTCATCGTGTGGGAGAAATACCCCAAGGAAAACAGTTTAATACTTTTTCATATGACTCCTATGTAGGAAACTCCAGATTATGTGGCTTCCATCTTCTCCGAGCTTCTGGAGAAAAGAGAAATTTGGATCCTTTGTTTGAAACAAAGCTGCATATATTTAAGAAATAGGAAGTTCCTTAAGCTTTTCCTAAATGCCTAAATTGATTCTGCATCAGATTTAAAAGAAAACCAGAGGCAACCTTCTTCCCCTTCTAATTGAAAGTAACGTATTATACCTGGATTTCTTGATGTTGTGATACTTGATCTGTAATACATGTTTTTCTAGCTATATATTTTTACCTTGCTGCATGAATGTTTTTATTAAACGAAAAACTAGATGAGCTTGTGGAAGAACGGAAACTTTGTTGCCATGTTATGATTACACTTTATTTTTAGTTTTTTTGGTAATGCTTTATGTCTCACCATTACACTTAAATGGGCATACTGTTAATTGATTGACTGGGTATAGGAAACTTGGGTGGTTCAGTGATTTTTATGAATATGAAGTTCTAAAAGTTTCTTTTAAATAAACATGAAAGATAAATAAAATAGCAAATATGGTGTTAAGCTACTGGAGTTTATAAAATAATTGACGCATGGGAGGAAGGATTAAATATGGAAATTTTATATGGGTGCGTAAAAAAATATGATGATAAGCTGCTGGAATTTATTTTTAATAGACGCATAGTAAGGAGTATTGAATCTAGAAAATGATTTATTATGTGGCAATTCTTTTGTTGTAAAATAAATTTGATGTATAGTCTTAAGGACTTGAAGGTGTAGTAATTGGTTGTTTTAATTGGTTAAGTTCATTTTAATATTTAATGTATGGTTAACATGTATGGTGTTATGAGTATGAACTTCAAACCTTATAATTTGTATGTGACGTGAATATTTGACTGTGAATGACTAAGCAAAGATTAATTTACTATTAATCCCATATATAATTTTCACAATATGGTATCTAGAGTCAGGTTCTATTTTGTTGTCGGCGGTGACGCTATCTACTACTGTTGGGGGCGCCATCGTCTACTGCTGTCACTACTAGAGTTTTAGTTTCGACCGACGATCACATGCTTTTGATTATCTCGGCCAGGCAACCACCATGCCATCAACACGCCTTCATCGGAGCTCATACGCACTCTTAGTGCCTTTTGAAGTTGTTGATTTGATTCCTTTTCCATCGTGCATGGTAACATGTCTAGTAGCAATTTAAAGTGTTGGGATCACTCATTTTCCTCTTTCAGGTTCATTGTGCATTGTCGCACGTCCCGTCTCCTCTCATATAGCTATTCAGAGCATCGAGGTTGCTCTTTTTTCCTTTTTCAAATGCCTTGATTGGAGAATCTTGGATTTTTATGGTTTCTTTCTCCTGTTCATCCATACTTCTTCCACTATCGTTTCTTCTGACCTCCCTTTTGTTACCATTGTTTGATCCGTCCATATATGAATTTTCTCCCATAGAATAAAATGGCTTTTGTTAGTTTATTTATAGTTATGGTGGCTCTCAAACAATGATCTCTTTATCCACTTGATGTCAACAATGCATTGTGATTGGCAAGAAGAGATTTACATGAAATAACCTCTCAATTTGCTGCTCAGGAAAGTCTTTCGGGTTGGTATTTCGTCTTGCAAATCATTAATAATTTGGTGTCACTCGAGTGCAAAATCAGATATTTTCACTATATTAGTAACAAGTTTGGTACATACGATACTTATGTACTAGCTTGAGGGGAGTGTTAGATATATTATCTTTATTTTATATTTATGTTTTATCTTTACTGAGTTTGTTAAATAGAGGATACACTAGTGGAGAAAAGACCTCTAACGTCACCCTTTAGATGTCCGACCCTCAAATATTCAACGTAAAAAATGACTGGTGGCATTTTTCATAAATAAAACAACCATATAGACGTCTGTTCTGGAGGGAACAGACGTTTAAAGCCATATAGACGTCTAATATGGGGGAACAAACTTCTATATACTCATTTTTGAAATCTTAAAAGTAACTTTTTAACTCCATTTAGACGTCCGATCTCGCCAATATGACTTCTACAGCCATATAGAAGTCCGATGTAGGGAACCGACTTCTATATATTCATTTTTGAAATCTAAAAAGTCACTTTTTAACTCCATTTAGACGTCTGATCCCGCCAATCCGACTTCTACAACCATATAGACGTCTGATGTGGGGGAACTGACTTCTATATGGCTGCATTAAAACACCACGAACGCAAGACAGCAGTTACGCGCACTTAATGTTCATCATCTTCCTCGTGTTTTCTCTCTACAGATTACGCTTTTCAGGTTCATTTTCTCAGTTTTGCACCGTTTTAAATTAATTTTACTATGATTACATCACTCTTTGATGCATTGTCTTTCATTTGAACCGATTAAAATACGTTTTCGTTGGGTTTTGGTGCAGTTTTGCTCGTGTCCTTGGGCAGCGTTCCCGGGCGGCGATTTCTTGTGTTTTGCACTCCTCCAATTCTCTCCACTACGTTTTTAAAACCATCAAATTAAAAAAACGTACAATACATCCTCTTCAACTAAAATATAAAGTTGTAAACTCGAATCACCATGAGCCAGAAGCAACCCAAGAGACCTCAAGCGGAAAAAGATGCAATCAAATACGACAACGTTTTAGACGTTTGATCTATAGTGTCAGACGTCTATATAGATGTCTGACCTGTATGGTCGAACGTCTATATAGATGTCTGACCTGTTGGGTCCGACGTCTCATTAACGTCACCCATATAGACGTCGAACAGAGATCAAACATTAAAAACCCAAAATAATATACGTCTAAAGCCCTTCAGTAATATATTCAACACAAATGAGATTGATTCCGTATATAGTTTTTACTATGTTAAATATAATATCTTTATTTGATATTTATTTAACACTTAGTGTATCTTTATTTTTCTTCTTTTGCTATAAAATCCAAACATATAATACGAGTGTAAAACCCAAAACTGTTAGCTCATACATAGGATTTATAATTAAGTTTATTCTGATCAACAAGTTTAGTAACCAACTTTTATTTCTTAAATAATTATAATCAAATCAATATATTTAGTTTTGTTTAAAATGCTACCATTATATATAGGTTAACCGATGAAAAATAAATCAATAATATTGAAAAAAATAAAAATACTACGAAAAGATATAAAATGTATCTGAAAAGATTAAAAGAATAGCATTTCGTTTGCAGTAAAGATGGTAAGAAAGAATAAAATATATGAAGAGTAAAACAATGTGGTGGGTTTATTTTTTGGATAATTATTAGTTAAAAAATAAAAAAGAAAGTATTTGATAAAAAATGAAGATATGTTGTTGCGATAACTGTTGGTAGTTGGAATATTAAAGCGAGGTCCCATTTTTTGGGGCATTGACTCGAAGTCAATTCCGTTTTTGTGGATAAGATAGAGAGTACGATAAATTTGAAGAAGGAAATCAAACCTATATAGGCCCCATTTTTGTCGACAATGACTCCAACAAGTCAATTCCATTGACAATGCTGCTACAATATTAGAAGCTGAGCCATATTTTGTTTAGAAGTCACAATCAAACATTAATTTGGTCACAATCAAAGAACCCCATCTCCCTATTTTATTTTGGCTATAAATCTTCATCTTTGATTACTTAGCCGTATGCACATTTTTCCTTTAAAGTAAATCCCAGTGAACATTTGTACTTAACCACAGTTAGATATGGAGTCATGGGTGGGGTGGTTACTTCTTCTGTGTTGCCATATGTTTCACTTCTCATTCTCTCATTCCTTATGTCATCCTCACGATAAAATTGCCTTGCTCCAATTCAAAACCTCTAATACTTTTTCTTTTGGGTCAGAAGAGACCTCTCTCACTTATGATGATACCACTTATGCTGTTTCCACCTATGCTGCATGCAGTGATATGGATCCAAAGACACCAAAATGGGAAAATGAGACAGATTGTTGCTCATGGGTTGGAGTTACTTGCCATCCCATTTCTGGTCGTGTCATAGGCCTTGATGTCTCATGCAGTGACCTTTTTGATGCAATTCTTCCGAACAGTACCTTTTTCTATCTTTCTCATCTTCAATCACTTAATCTTGCTTTCAATTATTTCAACTTTCAACTTTCACCTCTCTTTGGTGGATTTGTGAGTCTCACACACCTCAACTTGTCTTATTGTCTCTTTGAAGGTGAAATTCCTTCTCAAATCTCACAACTTTCTAAATTAGAATCACTTGATCTCTCTCATAATTTCATGTTAAAGTGGAAAGAAAGCAGTTGGAAGAAGTTCCTCCAAAACACAACATTTTTAAAGGAGCTTATTTTGGATGATGTAGATATGACTCAAAGTTCAATGAGGCCACTCAACCAGTCTATCTCTTTAGTTAGTCTTAGTCTCAGTTACACTGGAGTATGGGGAAACTTGAAAAATGACATCTTATGCTTACCAAAACTTCAACAGTTACACTTGTCATATATTCATAACCGTCTCAATGGTCGGCATCTTCCCAACTTGAGTTGTAGTGCTGCTTCTCTCACTATATTGGATCTTTCATTTAATCAATTTGAGGGGCCAATCCCTGTCTCTTTCTCCAACCTCACACATCTTACTTTCCTTGATCTGTCACATAACATCTATCTCAATGGTTCAATCCCATCCTCTCTTTTAACACTTCCATATTTAAGTTTTTTAGATCTGGGATTCAATCAATTCGGTGACCAAATCCCAAATGTCTTTCCCCAGTCAAATAAGTTTCAAGAATTAGATTTGAGTCATAACAATATAGAAGGAGAGCTACCATCAACACTTTCAAATCTCCAATGGCTCGTTTTCTTGGATCTTTCAATGAATAAATTGAGTGGTCAAATTCCATTGTCAATTCTAAATCTTCAATATCTTGTTTTCTTAGATCTTTCACATAATAGATTTGAGGGTCCTCTGCCTAACAAAATAATAAGTCTTTCAAACCTAACTCGGTTATACTTGAATGACAACTTACTAAATGAAACAATTCCTGTTTGGTGTTTATCTTTGACATATTTGCTAGAGCTATATCTATCAAATAATCAGTTCACAGGACATATAAGTGTTGTGGTGTCACAGTCCTTTGAGTTTCTGTATTTGTGCAACAACAAGCTACAGGGCAATATTCCACAATCAATCTTCACTCTTGTAAATCTTGGCCAATTATGTTTATCATCAAACAATTTTAGTGGTTTTCACAATGTCAATTACAATTTCCCCAGGTTAGAGAGATTGTATTTATCTTCTTTAGGTCTGACTGAGTTTCCAAAATTGGGAGGAAAAGTCCCAAGGTTGACAGAACTTGATCTATCCAACAACAAATTGAATGGAACAGTTCCCAAGTGGTTACATGAAATCGATTCATTAAATTATTTGAACCTATCCCAAAACTTGTTGACAACTCCAATGAAGCAATTCTCAAGGAACTACAATCTCCAATTCCTTGATCTTAGTTTAAATTTACTCACTGGCGACATCTCTTCCTCCATTTGTAATGTAAGTTCACTTAATGTTCTCCTCTTGTCTCACAATAAGTTGGTAGGTGTCATTCCACCATGCCTTGCAAACTTGTCTTCCCTTTCTATTTTGGATTTAAAAAGGAACAAACTAAATGGTACATTACCAAGTAATTTCTCAATGAATAGTCCTCTCAGCGTTATGAATCTCAATGACAACCAATTAGAAGGTATTTTGCCAAAATCTTTGTCAAAGTGCACACAATTAGAGATCTTGAATCTTGCCAACAATCAAATTGAGGACAAATTTCCTGATTGGCTTCAAACTCTACCATTGTTGACAATATTGGTATTGCATGGCAACAATTTCTACGGTCCCATTCCAAGTTTAAGGATGAAACATGGATTTTCAAGTTTACTTATTTTTGATATCTCATCCAACTACTTCAATGGTTCAATACCAAAAACCTATATACAAAATTTTCAAGCCATGAAGAATGTTATTCGTTACAAAGTGGGCGAGCTATACATTCAACCTTACAGTAACAGATCTGTAGCTGAATTTGCAACCATAACAACAAAAGCTATAACTATGACATTTAAAAAAATCCCAAAAAACTTTATGACCATTGATTTATCCAGAAACAAATTTGAAGGAGAGATTCCATATGTGATTGGAGAGCTTCATGCTCTTAAAGGACTCAACTTTTCTCATAATAGACTCAGTGGTTCTATTCCCCAATCCATTGGAAATTTGACAAATTTGGAATCACTGGATCTCTCCTCAAATATGTTCATGGGTAGGATACCCATAGAATTAACCAATTTGAACTTTCTTGAAGTCCTGAATCTTTCCTATAATCATCTTGTTGGAGAAATACCTCAAGAAAAACAGTTCAACACTTTTGAAAATAACTCCTACATTGGAAACTCAGGACTATGTGGGTTCCCATTGTCAAAGAACTGCAGTAGCACTGAACAAGAATCTCCATCTTCTCCAAACTTCTGGCGAGAAGAGGGATTTGAATTTGGATGGGAAGCAGTTGTTATAGGATATGGATGTGGAATAATAGTTGGAATTGGTCTTGGAATTTTTGTATTATTCATTGGAAAGCCTAAATGGCTTGTGAAAATGGTCAGAGGTGGTCTTCGTAAAAAGATAAGAAGAAGGTGAAATATGTGAAGTAGTGAAAAGTGACAGAATAAATGAGTGGATATGTGGCATGACTGCAAAAAGTTTCATGCACTTATTCTTGTTTACACCATGTTGTATGGAAGATTTGATCAATGTTTAACTGTAAAATAAATGTATTCTACTTTTGTTGTCACATTTTTCAAATTTTATTTGAGATGAATGGACTGGTTTAATCAAGCCATAATATTGAGATAATAACACGTACCAAATTTTAAAATAAATAATAAAAAAATTAAACTAATTTATCAAAAATACCTTATAATTGTTCATGTTATGAAACATAACAAATAAAGAAATAACGCAATTCACATTGCTTGTGTGTTTTGGCCCTACCCGAAAAGAATTATGAATTTAATACTAATTAATAAAAATTATGAATTTAATACTAATTGATTATGAATTTAATACTAATTGATAAGAATTATGAATTTAGTAGTAATTGTTAAAAAATAATTAAGATAGAAGACAACAAATTAGAACATGGGGTCGTGGGGCACATATTGGGATTTACAATTTACTTTTGCACCATTTTAACCTTTTAATTTTCTGTAGTTTCTAATCAAAATTTTAATAGACGTAAACTTTTAATTATTTTTTGATAAATTATTTATTCATTCAACATTTAGATAATATAAATCATGGAATGACAAACCTACTCGTATTTAAGTTGTTTTCCTAGTACATCAACGTTTGGCCAAAAAGTTTCACAAATAACTATATTGGCTATAAAATTTATTTAGTCTCCTAAAATCTCATAGCTAACAAAACATACATGTATTTATTAATGAGAATAGTCACAAAATAGAGTAAAATTGTATGTTATATTTGAGAAACTGTAAAACCATTCCATCAAAGAGTATGCATTTCATAGCATTCTGAAATTCTAAAACTACTTTATCATCCCTTTCAATGTCAACATAACCAAAAAAAAAAAGAGTCAACGTATGAAACTGGAGGAAATGATTTTCAAAACAAACAACAAATAATCTTCGCACTTGAATGAATTTGATTTAGGGACTACACTATGTTGTGTTTTTTTTATCGTTAATATAATAACATGAAAGAGAATTATCTCTTAATACGAATTTGAGAACAAATTCTACTTTAAAAAAATGTGATAGAATATTATCTTTTAATCCATTATAAGAAGAGTTTAGAGAAGGATTCCTATAAGAAGGTCATAATAAGTTCAAATATAGAATAATTATAAATTTTAAAAGTATTTGTAACTAGTTGGATAAGCAAATTGTCACTGGGTGAGCTTGTGTTTTCAATTTTACAGATTTCAAAACTCACTGGGCAAGTTTTAGTTCACTGTAATTGCATTTTTAGTTTTTATTTTTTGTTTTGGGGCTTTAGGCTTTCTTTGATGCGTTTTAGGATTTTTTTTAAAACCTTTGTGCTTATATATAAGGTGGCAAGAGACAAATATAATTACTTTGGATGGTCATTTGGATTAGATTATGAAAGATGAATTTGTTTGTAACAAATTTTCTATGACTAATCAATATGTTAGATTAGATTGTAACGTTTTTTACCCTGATTTTTATTAAATATGATCATCTTTGTGGTAAATATATATTGACTTATTAATATATTAGAGGGTAACATTTTCATCTTTATCTTATTATATGTTCTTTTCTATATTAATTTTTAATTGTATCTGTTAAAAATTTAAATTTATAACGATCATAGTATTTTTTAGATAAGATCTTATCATTTGATACTAGAGTATATAATTTGATATCCAGATTTTTTTTTATAAATAAGACCTTATCATCAAACACTAGAACATATTATTTAACATCCATAATTTTATGTCTATAGACAACGATTTTTTATAAATCATAGTCTATTATATATTATAAGCTACTAATTTCAATCATAGCCTATAATTCACCATTTTTTTTACTATGTATAGATATACTATGATTTATTAATCGTGGTTTAATATTGAAAATAATTATAATCATATTCTCTTATTGCACTAGTGATATTTAATAAGTTAATTTGAAGAATTAAATGAATTGAATCAAAAGTTAATGGCTTAAAATTTTCAATTAGTTGATCAAATTTTAGTAGTGGAGGGAATGACCATGATATCGTATTCAACTATGTCTCTCATAATCTTAATATTGTATTATTTGTTAAATTAATTGTTACTCCTTGTTATAATGCATCAGTTTAATCTTATATCTATCTTACCGTTAATTTCAACCCACCATTGTTCCTAAAAGTTGAATTTTAATTTTGAAATAAATGAAACCACTAACACAAAAGGCTAATCAGTTAAAGATCTCATTAAAAATTCATTGTGATCTAAGAAAGCATATATATTCACTTTCTGCATAAATAACATAATTGTTTTTTATGAGAAGACACACAAAAATTATAATATATTCTCTCTACTCTAAATGTAATCTTGCCAAAACATGAAATAATTAATTGCCTTCTACAAACTCTTGGAGCTTCTTCATCTTCTATAGAAGCTATCAATGGCATGAGGGCCATTGACCTTTGGTTTAGGAAAGTCAAACTGAGTTGTATAATAAAAAAAGTAAATATTACAAAACCTTGCATTAATTATGCTGATTCACATATTTCGCGATTCATCAACTTCAAACCATTCAAAAAGAAAAGAAAAATGGATGCAAGGGAGTATTAAAGTTAAAGTGTCTACACTCTCAAAACTAAAAAACACGTTAGGACCTATAAAACAATACTTAAAAGATTAAGAGAAGAGAAAATATTAATGGCAAAGAATTAATTGAAAAAATATATTTGTTACTGTATAGCAAACTTCTGATACAGAGTATTTATAATTAAGTTTATTTTGTTCAACAAGTTTGATGACCAACCTATTATTTCTTAAAGAAATATAATCAAATCAATATATTTATTTTTGTTTAAAATGTTATATGTACTATATGAAATATAGGAGTTAATGGACAATTATCAGGTATTAATAGGTCAGATTACCTTATCCTTTACAAATATACGCTATTAATTATTGATTATTGGGTTGTCAGATTACCTTACACTTATTCCCTGAAAATATACTAATAATTAATTAATGGACTTGACTGCCACAAACTCTATATTACAATGATCATTTTTTATCTTAGTCATTCGTTGGAGTGAATCGCGTTCTCGGAGAGGATTGAAGATCAAAAGAAAGTAGAACAACGAATAACGACCGACCCTTGGACCAATTCAACTGAAACACTATCATTTAAAGAAATCAATATATATACAGTTAAGAAATGACAAATTAATAAATAGTATTAAAAAAATTAAAAATACACCAAAAGGAAATAGAAAATGTATATGAAAAAATAAAGAGAATAACATTTTCTTTAAAGTAAAGATTATAGTGAAGAATAAAATATTTACTTAATTACACTTTCGACAGTTAAATTATCATCATTTTACAATTTTTATTATCCATGTTTTCCATGCATTTTATCATCAAAAGTTTTTATTTCATTAATTTTACTGCAGTGACGTGATATCAGAAATGTTTTTAGAAAGATAAAAGACGTAGCTAATTCATGAAAAATCATGTCATATTAAACTCATTTTATTGATTTAAAAAGAAAAGTTCTGGCATGTCTTAATTAGAAACTTAATAGATCGATTTATAAGAATGGGTATAGTAAAATATGTTTTGGATTATAAAATGTATAAAATAACGATAGTTGAATAGTAAAATATTATTAAAGTTTCAAAATCCTTTGTCAAAATGGCATACGTTTGAAGATGAAAATCAAAGCCATATGACCCGTTTTTGCAGGCAAAGACTCGAAGTCAATTCCACTAGCAAAATCTCAAGTGGGTTATGGAAAATTTAGACTCTAAATTTTGTATGTAAGAAATGAAAGTGTTAGTGGAGTTATGTCAAATCACTTTCCAAGTGGGAGTGATGCGCACTAAATTGGAAAAATGGGAACGATCTTGAAAGCGTAAAGAATGACCAATCTATCATTTGAATCAAGTCATAATATTGAGATGACTAGATATTCTAAATTTAAAATAAATTATAATTTTTTAAAGTTTAATTTATCTAAAATATTTGATAACTATTTATATTGTTAAAAGCATAAAAATGAAGAAACAAGTAATTAATGGTTTTTTGTATGGAATTATTTATTAATTTTGCTTTCAAACTTTCATCGAAACAAACAAACAAACATTTTATTAAATATATACAAGTTTGGGTGAAAAGGAATGGTAGATGTCTTGATATTTAGTAGACATGAACTAAACTTTTTGAGTGTCATCAAATTATCCTAAAAGATTCAAGTGCTTATGACGAAGGTGTCTATTAATTAAATGTTTCACACAACCTCTTTTCATGGGAATAAAAACATAAAAATATAATGAAAAGGAAAATTAAAATTTATTTCAAATACACAACCCTCAAAATTACTTTTTAAAATCTCATAATAGACATTTAAAAATACTACATTTCCATATTATTTCTTTAATTTAAAATATTAATATATATTATTATATTATTATAACAGTTGTGAGGTGGATGTTATTTTGATGGATAAGTAGAAAAATACCTTTTTTTCCTCTGTGGAATCTCTTATTTGAACTTATTTGTAGAGTCTCTTATTTGAATAAATTATGTCAAGCTAGCTTATCAGGAAACCTTCTTAATTGTTTTCTACAACTTTTTTGTATTTTAAATACTTCCTTGTACGTACTCACCTTAACTAATTATTTTTTAATTTTGAAATAAATGAAACCATTAAACAAAAGTCTAATTAATTATATCTAGGTCTCATAAAAAATGGTTGTAATTTAAATAACATATAAAATACTTGGAAGTTCTTACAGTTCAGATAAAAGAATTTGATACACGTATTCACTTTCTGCATAAATAACATTAATCTTTTTTATCTGAAGGCACTACAAAAATCTGGAATTTTACCAGGGGTTTTTTTTCATATTTCCGGCGGTTTTAACCCCTGGTAAATACATTTTCTGCGGTTGGAAAAGCCGCCGGGAAAAGCACCGTCGGCAGATATTTTTCGGGGGTTTTACAAAAACCGCCGGTATTTGCGGGGGTTTGATAAAAACCGCCGGTATTTGCGGGGTTTGATAAAAACCGCCGGTATTTGCAGGGGTTTGATAAAAACCGCCGGTATTTACGGGGGTTTTATGAAAACCGCCGATATTTACTGAGTTCAGCAAAACCGCCGGGTTCTCCAAAACCGCCGGTAATTACTGAATTTTCATAGTTAAGATTTCTAGAACTGTCAGTAAATAATTTGTTTTTCATTATTCAAATGAATTTAATAATCATAAAATATGTTTTAATAATAAACCAAAATGTGAAACCAAAATTAAATATTATTATAAAAAATAAACCATAAATGTTAGAAATACAATTAATTGTTCAAATTAAAAATAATATGTTCATCCCTAAAAATTAAAATAAACATTTTCTAAATTACAATCATTAATCAATTTTGTTGTTCTTCATTGTCTTCATTGCCTTCATCATTTGGCACACTTCTTTTATCATATATCTACAATATAAAATAATAATTTGTTAGTATACTAATGGTATGCATTGGCTCTATCAAGACAAAGTGATTAATAAATGCTCCATTCCTAAGTAAAGTAACTTTGTTTAGATGAGAAAAATATCATAAAATACTTCACAGACACTTCAAATACTCCTGGTTACATATTAAGATAATTTTACTTTAACTTAAAAATATTTAAATTAGTAAAGACAAAAAGATATCTATAAATAAATTGTAACATTTTATTATGTCTACAATGACCCATGCTCATTTTATAAGAGTATCACGTTGGATTCAATGTGTTTTATGTTAAATTTATATTAGTTTCATATATTATAGATAATCACGTTTTCTAAATCATGAAATTACTTTGATTCAAATAACATAGGCTTAGTTTAACAACTATTGATCAATAACCAAATCTTACCTCTTGGAATGAATCCCATCAGCAGATTCTCCGTTTGTTTTACCAAGTTCACTACTTTTTACTGTAATCCACATATTCAAACTACAGCCACTAGCATTTCCTTTTGATCTTTTGACTGGTAATTTTTCCTTCACCTCAGGAGGTTTAGCACCAACTTCAATGTTGCTTGGGTTATTAATTTCCCTGCATGTCAACTTGTAGGTTACTTTTACTTGGATAAAGACAATTAGCGCACATGAAGGAGAAAAAAGACAAATGCAAAACACTAAAAAATATTGTTGGAGTTTGTTTACCAAAGGCCACTCAGTTTACATTAACATCTAGATTGAGAAAGCTTGTCAAGCAGAAATGGTTTGGTTATTTTTTTCACTTGCGGATAGTGATCAACTTGCAAAGGATTTTGACAAAGCCTGAAAATTCAGTAGCCCAAGATCAGATAGCATATATGAAACCTCGATGGAAATTTCCAATTGCAAGCTAAAAGTTAATCCGAATCAGGATCTTAGACATTAGAAGCTTCAATGGTTTAATTAACCAAAAGTAAGGATAAACAACATCTCCTAAGTCAATTTTAATTTCCCTTTTTGAATACCAATATCCCCACAATGTCCTAGAGATCTCACACATAAAGATTATAAAGAATTAGTAAGTATATAATTTGATTAAAAATTATGAAAAAGTGTAGTGAAGATTAGAATGAAATGTATATATACATTATCGAGTGAGAAAAAGTGTAGCTTTGGGATAGATCTAAAGGCATACATATCTGGGCAAGTAGTTTCCTTAGAATTGCAGGTTTCCCATCCGCGTACTTGATCAGACCATGTTTTCTGTTTCAGAGAATTTGGAGTAAGCATCAATCTTTGATAAGAAGTATCATACATTGGGATAAAATACCGTTATATTCTCTTGAATGGCTTTGGTGAAGCTATTTATGTCTGAGTCATAAAATCTTTCTTTGGCTGTTTCAATTATGTTGACATCCCAAACCTGTGTAGCAAAAAATTGGTGAGTAGAGTAGATGGTGAAATAGATCATACAGTAGTAGTGAATGAACCTGAGAATTAGACTTACATGGTGAAGATTTTGCTTCCTTCTATACCAGTGAATGTTAATTAAATTGCCTCCTTTGTCAGAGGTAAATCCCACATGTAGAGGGTGCCGATTCACCACGCAAAAGAGCCATTACAATAACTAAATTGCAAAGTCAGATGCTAGCTTAGTATATGGTGATTTTCGTGGTTTATCATGCTCACCTGATGTACATCTCCCATAAAATGAGAGAGGAACAAAAGAGTTTGTGTGAGGATATCTGATATCATGATTTCACCAATTCAATAAGAATTTGGTCAGTGAGAGAATAAGATATAAACAAAAAAATTGGGAAAAAATAGAGGTTGTAAGCTCATAGCAATGGTTTACATGGAGTGTCTTTGCCATAGTCCAGGAGCTGGTCTGTGTAATTCTTAATCGCTCTCACAACAAATCCTTGCAATCCCCTGAATTTTCAGACAGCTGATCAAAACTATCCCACATCACCCGCATCACCGGATTTCTAATCTATAAATTTTAGAATCCCAAAAGCGAATCTGATTTATGAGATTCTGCACTATCAGCAATTGATAATTTTTCAGAACTGTACAAATAATGTATCCTATAATAGTGTTAGATTATTTAACACAAAAACAGAAAATAAACACCAAAATCCTAAGGAGGACAAACATGGATATTAAATTAGGAGCAGAAGATGAGAAATGAACTTACTGTCATACTGATAATTGCAATGGTTGTCTGGCGTATCAGCAAAGTGCAATGCAGAAGATCAGTGCAAATAAACTTCGAATGTCTGGCCGAATAATTATGAAATCTCTTCGTAATCGTAATAGTGTTTCCAGAGTGCGAAAGAAAAGAAACTAACATCAATTCCTATTTCCATAATATCATGTCAAATTACCAATTTTAATGCGATCATTCATCATTCGAGTTCTAATAAATCTATACATGTTGCGTTAGGATACTGAAAGCAAAGCCATAATAGGAGAAATCATATGAAAGATAAACTTACTTCATCCCAAGACTTCACCTGAGCAAGTCGTGGATATAGAGGCACCTTAGGATTGACAAATGATATGGAATTGGATACTGCCATAAGCTTAGGCTGCATTGTTCAATCAGATGACTCTAAGTCAGCCAAAAAAATCATATTCATTTAGTAAGAATGGGAGGAAGATAACAGGTTAAAGTAGCTATCTCATATCTCATCTACTTGCTTTACTCATAACCCTTCCCAAATTTCAAAAGAAAGTTTCTAATGTTACTACCTTCTTTGTATGGTCTAGAAAATGTTCAACATGTGCTATTTGCCCAGTTTTGTTAGTTGTCATCTCTAGTAGCTTTTAGATTAGTAGTAAACTTGGCATACTATGTATCTATCCATTGTCTTTCATCTCATAGACAATAATACTAACCTTGTTGAAATTGAAGATTGATCTTTATAGTACACTAACAAAACATCTATAAGCTAAAATAAAGTTAGAATGTTATTCTGCAAAATAAATTGTATCTTCATCAGCCAATCCGTAATAGAAAGCAGACAAACACACTTTTTAGGAGCAGAAGATAAGTTGATATTAATAAATTAATCAATGTAGCAATTCAAATACTGCTACTAATAATAATAAACTACAACCTTTTTATTAAATCTTCCAAACATTTAATAAAAGAACTCATATTCTGGAATGAAAAATTAAGATCATGACCTTTTCAATTGCAAATCTTCAAAATAAAATCAATCGAATTCTCTGTTTCAGAAAAAAAAATAAAGACAAAAACCATAGATAAAAAATAGTGGCAAACCTGGACTTTAGATGAGGGTTTGGTCTTGACCATTGGAGGGAACAATTGTCAAGATCGCCAAGCCTGTAATACTGTGTATTTAATGAATCGGCGCTGCAAACATGAAATATACAAACTTTAGGGCAAATTGGATGATTCAATTGAAAAATACATGAGGTTTATTTAGGTTTTGGGAAAATAGGTATTACAATAGCTGAACCAGTGCGCGTCGAAGCTAGCAATGTACGATACTTTGCGATAAGGGGTAAAGCTTAAAGCTTCCTACTCCTCCGACTGGATTTTTCTCTTTGTTCCTCTGACGTTTCTGCTCATCGCCGTTCTCAGCGTTGCCGTTGTTAGGGATGTGAGCTTGGTTGATTGTGTCGGAAAGAGAAGCAGATATTCTTCGAAAGGGGTTGTCGTCGGAAAATAGGGAGACAGTGGTTGCGGTGTCCTGCTCCGGCACGTTGTAGAAGAGAAGCCATATTGAGATGCAAAGAGAAGCCATGGAGGCGCAAAGAAGTCCAGAGGCAGCGAAGAAAATGAAAACCTAGAGAAGATGAAAAGGTGAATTGAAAGAGTGGCGAGGAGAATTAGGTTTAATAAAAATATTCGCAATTTTTTTCGAGGTTTTATAAACCGCCGAAATAAAACCTCTACTATAATCTATTATTTTTGTAGTGTGATTATTTTATATACTTTAAAAATATGTTTAGCCTTTCAAGAAAAACTAAATATATTTAGTCAAAAATTCGGTTTTTTATATTTTACAAAAATTTTCTATATAAAAAAGTAGTTAACTTTATTAAAATCTTTTACAAAGTTTATGTTAATCTTATTTAAATGTTTGTATATAATTATTTGATAAATTAATAACACTGACAAATTAAAGTTAAATGCATTTTTTTTTGTATTTTTAAAATAAATATTTTTTCTAAAAAAAAGCTGATAAATGGATCATAGGTTTTGTGGATATTTTGACATGTAAAATTTTTCAACCAAAGATGTTTTGATGTTCGAGTTTTTCTCACCACAACTTAAATAAATCAAAACTAAACATGTCTAGTTAGATTTAAGTCCCAAATATAGTTTTTCTAAGCACAAACATGTCCCATCCTAGGATTCATTCAACTCATCATTTATGGTGATCCTATTTTGAAGATAGATATTTGTTATCTTCTATATCATTGACTTAGCTATTTTTATTCGTTTGTTTGTTATATATGCTCCTAGACGTATAGAACAAACTCTTGTACATTAGTTTTCAAATGAAGCAAGACAAAACTGTCACAAAGAATGAGAGATGAAAAAACAAACCAACTTACCAATGTTTTTGACTCCATTGTGTTTGCAACTCAAGTTTTCACACTCTGAAAAGAAAAATTACATCAAAGAGGAAGCAGCCAAAATATCTATAACCAAGTTAAAAACATGAGACGCGGTTTTCGTGACTAAATCAAACCTTCATTATCCCATCTTCTACACTTCAACAGCCCATCCTTAACTCTATCAAACATTATCTATTCCGATCCTTTCATAACAACATCAAAATTGTCAGATTTTGGAACCATTCTGCGTAACTTAAATTAATTTTAGTCATTATGCACAACGTCATTTTCCATTGGCTTGCATTAAAACCATTATTGCGACGAAAATTCCACCGTCTCCCATACTCACAAAATTAAAAAGAAAAATTGCTGGTCATTAATTTAAATAAAAACATTTTACGAACAATACCAATATACATATATTTTCATACTTTAAACCTCTCATGGGTCAACTTTAAGCACCAAAAAGGTTTAACCTAACCAACCCCCTTTTCCCAAATAAAAAGTTTATTATTTCCAATCATATATATATATATATATTGAAACCACTTGGACAAGGGGGGTGACAATACATTTCAAAAGTGATGCCAGATATACTTTGTCTATAGTTTAAGGAATATATTTAAAGAAGCTTTCTTTTTTCATGGCCATTGGTTTAAGAACAAGGAGGGACCCTGCCAGCTCAGATAATGAAAAATACACATATAAGTCATAACTCTTGCATTATCTTTTACATTCAAGCATTGAAAAAGAAAATTTTTTAGAGAGAAAAGTATGAAGATAGTTAAGTAGAAAATGGTGTTTTGAAATGGTCTTGGTCTCTGAAAAACGGTTTTGAAACTCCAAATGTCACACAGCAGGACAATGATTTGTATTAAGAAGAGATAGTGATAAGTTAATCTATGGGAAAAGTGGGACAGCAGCATCATCGGAATTGAAATTGATGGCCACAATACTCGCTGTCATACACATTAGTTTATCAGAAACTTCTGTTCTGTTTTTGTTTTTAGGTCTTAATGCTATATGTGATGTTTCAAAATCCAAATTGTTGTTTTATGTCTGAAATGAATACAGCGGTCATATCTCTCTGTAGTATATAAAGAACAAGTCTTCGTCTCTCTGTCTTTAAAGGAAAAGTCTTCGTCTTTTAGCATTCATGTTGCTTAGCCCAATCACTTTTTTTATAAAATTTTGTAATACAAAAATAATAGTTTTATAGGTTATTTTTGTATTTTTATTTTCATAACTATTATTTGTTGTAGTAATTGGATATTTCTTAAATATACGTTTTACTTGTAAAAGTTACTCATAGAAATATTTATTATTTATTAAATCCATCGTCTTACTTATTATTATACGAGAATGAAATATTTATTAATATTTAATCACGTTTATATCAACATAAAAAAATATATTAAAAATTTTACATGGACTAAAAGTGAAACAAATTTATAATATACAAATAAATATAAATATTATTTGATTAATCAATTTTATAAAACTAAATTAGACTTAAAATTAATTTATTACTTTTAACGCTACAATTATCATAAATTACATAAGGTATATTACACTTTTTCCGTCACAAGTAGATTTAGACGGTGATAAACTTCATCGTCTTAATTAATTAATTAATTAATAATAATAATAATAGAAATAGTGGTTAGAACTGTGTTAATCACAATTATAAACAGAGTAGCTAACATTATAATCATAAGTAGAATTTTACTAATAATTTTAGAATTAAAATAATATAATCAAATTAATTATAATTTCAATGTCTAACATTGACGCAAAGTTAAACTTTTTTTTTACTGGCCACATGATCACATGATAGCGTTAACGAATTTCTCTCACTACATCACCTTGCAAATAATAAGTAACAATTGCATTCCTTTTAATTATTAACACACTAATGCTGGAAATGATGAATATGCAATCGTCCCTTTAAAACTTTTCTTTGAAATGGAAATATTTCCTATTTTAAATTTTTTATTAAAGTAGACAGTTGCATTGATTACCAAAGTTGCAAATATGATTTTAATATATGACATAAATATATTTTTAGTTAAAATTTAAATTTAATGAAAAAAAACAGACGATTAAATTATACATAAATACGTATGTATACATTATTGATTTCATACTCACTTTTTCTTTTTAAATACTTGTAACATTTTTTATGTATATCTTTTTCAATTTCAATAAATAAGTGTAAGAATCACTTATTCCTTTATAATTATTCTTGTTTTCAACAAAAAAAAAACAATTATCTCTTTTTTCTCATTTATTTATTACTTTCCTCAGGTCACTCTACAATAATTATATACATTTTTTAATCCATGAGTTAAATAAACAAAAGATATAGTTGCTTGAATGGGTTGAAATTTTCAACTATTTTTATTTATATATATGTTAGTTGATAATTTAGTATTGTTATTTGATTTTGACGTGACAATGATAATGGTTAACTATGCCACACTAGATTGACCATTGATTAAGACCAAAATATATAAAGACTTTGTAAAATAAAATCATGAGAACGAAGAGACCAAAACATTTAATAAAGCATAAAAATAAATGAGAATTTAGTTAATTAACCAAATATTAAAAGAGAAAAATAAGTGATTTTAGTTATTTTAACTCAACCTTACACGTATAACAGGAGATTAGAAAGAAAATGATGACCAGTTCAAATGAGAAAAAATATATTAAAGAAATATTATTACAACATGACATGCAAAAATAAGATAACCTAACCCTTGAGCAAATTACAAATAAGCAATCTTATCCACTGCTATTTATTACATATTTATTATCATGTGCATGTAAAATGACTTGAGTGCTATTTTTTTTTAATTCACTCTCACTTCTTACCAATACGTAAACATTTTTGCATGAGTAATTAATTGAAAATTAAATCCACAATTTTAATTCCAGATTTTAATATATAAATATAACGTCACAATTAATGCCCTTGATAGATTTGGTGGCAATACAGAATCTAAGGACCATTTTTTTTTCTTTTCTTCTTTATACCAATTAATAAAATATAATTGGGACCACATCTTGAGACCACATCGAACTTTTTAAAAAACGTAGGACGGACTTGAACATTGCTCTCCTAAAGAGGGACCAAAAGAGGTATTAAACCTTAATTTTACTATGATTACATCACTCTTTGATGCATTATCTTTCATTTGAACCGATTAAAATGCGTTTTCGTTGGGTTTTGGTGCAGTTTTTCTCGTGTCCTTGGGCAGCGTTCCCGGGCGGCGATTTCTTGTGTTTTGCACTCCTCCAATTCTCTCCACTACGTTTTTAAAACCATCAAATAAAAAAAACGTACAATACATCCTCTTCAACTAAAATATAAAGTTGTAAACTCGAATCACCATGAGCCAGAAGCAACCCGAGAGGCCTCAAGCGGAAAAAGATGCAATCAAATACGGCAACGTTTTAGACGTCTGATCTATAGTGTCAGATGTCTATATTGATGTCTGACCTGTATAGTCAAACGTCTATATAGATGTCTGACCTATTGGGTCCGACGTCTCATTAACGTCACTCATATAGACGTCAAACAAATATCAAACATTAAAAACCCAAAATAACATACGTCTAAAACCCTTTAGTAATATATTCAACACAAATGAGATTGATTCCGTATATAGTTTTTACTATGTTAAATATAATATCTTTATTTGATATTTATTTAACACTTACTGTATCTTTATTTTTCTTCTTTTGCTATAAAATCCAAACATATAATACGAGTTTAAAACCCAAAACTGTTAGCTCATACATAGGATTTATAATTAAGTTTATTCTGATCAACAAGTTTAGTAACCAACTTTTATTTCTTAAATAATTATAATCAAATCAATATATTTAGTTTTGTTTAAAATGCTACCATTATATATAGGTTAACCGATGAAAAATAAATCAATAATTATTAGAAAGTGAGTTTAAGCCTAACTCAACCCCACAAAACCGGCTTGTAAGGTGAGGTTTGCACCTCACTTATATATTATAAATTGGCCTTATCTCTAGTCGATGTGGGACTTCCAACAATAATATTGAGAAAAATAAAAATACTACGAAAAGATATAAAATGTGTCTGAAAAGATTAAAAGAATAGCATTTCGTTTGCAGTAAAGATTGTAGGAAAGAATAAAATATATGAAGAGTGAAACAATGTGGTGGGTGTATTTTTTGGATAATTAATAGTTAAAAAATAAAAAAGAAAGTATTTGATAAAAAATGAAGATATTTTGTTGCGATAACTGTGGGTAGTTGGAATATTAAAGCGATGTCCCAATTTTTGGGGCATTGACTCGAAGTCAATTCCGTTTTTGTGGATAAGATAGAGAGTACAATAAATTTGAAGAAGGAAATCAAACCTATATAGGCCCCATTTTTGTCGACAATGACTCCAACAAGTCAATTCCATTGACAATGCTGCTACAATATTAGAAGCTGAGCCATATTTTGTTTAGAAGTCACAATCAAACATTAATTTGGTCACAATCAAAGAACCCCATCTCCCTATTTTATTTTGGCTATAAATGTTCATCTTTGATTACTTAGCCGTATCCACATTTTTCCTTTAAAGTAAATCCCAGTGAACATTTGCACTTAAACACAGTTAGATATGGAGTCATGGGTGGGGTGGTTACTTCTTCTGTGTTGCCATATGTTCTTCTTTCACTTCTCATTCTCTCATTCCTTGTGTCATCCTCACGATAAAATTGCCTTGCTCCAATTCAAAAGCTCTCTCAATTATTCTCATATCTATGATTTCAATTGTGGTAATGTTGATACAAAGATAGGAACTTGGGAAAATGGAACAGATTGTTGCTCATGGGTTGGGGTTACTTGCCATCCCATTTCTGGTCGTGTCATAGGCCTCGATGTCTCATGCAATGCCCTTTATGGTGAAATCCTTCCGAACAGTACCTTTTTCTACCTTTCTCATCTTCAATCACTTAATCTTGCTTTCAATTATTTCGACTTTCAACTTTCATATCTCTTTTGTGGATTTGTGAGTCTCACACACCTCAATTTGTCTAGTTGTCTCTTTGAAGGTGAAATTCCTTCTCAAATCTCACAACTTTCCAAATTAGAATCACTTGATCTCTCTAACAATATGTTAAGATGGAAAGAAAGCACTTGGAAGAAGTTCCTCCAAAACACAACATTTTTAAAAGAGCTTATTTTGGATGGTGTAGCTATGACTCAAAGTTCAAAGAGGTCACTCAATCAGTCTACCTCTTTAGTTAGTCTTAGTCTCAGTAACACTGGAGTATGGGGAAACTTGAAAAATGGCATCTTATGCTTACCAAAACTTCAACAGTTGCACTTGTCATATAATTTATACAATCTCAGAGGCCAGCATCTTCCCAGCTTGAGTTGCAGTGCTGCTTCTCTCACTATATTGGATCTTTCATATAATCTTTTTGAGGGGTCAATCCCTACCTCTTTCTCCAACCTCACGCATCTTACTTTCCTTGATCTCTCATATAACTATCTCAATGGTTCAATCTCATCCTCTCTTTTAACACTTCCACATTTAACTTTTCTAGATCTCAGAATCAATCAATTCAGTGACCAAATCCCAAATGTCTTTCCCTTGTCAAATAAGTTTCAAGAATTAGATTTGAGTAATAACAACATAGGAGGTGAGCTACCATCAACGCTTTCAAACCTTCAACATCTCATTCACTTGGATCTTTCATTGAATAAATTGAGTGGTCAAATTCCATTGTCAATTCTAAATCTGCAATATCTCGTTTCCTTAGATCTTTCAGATAATAGATTGGAGGGTCCTCTGCCTAACAAAATAAGAAGTCTTTCAAAGCTAACTCGGTTACACTTCAATGACAACTTACTAAATGAAACAATTCCTATTTGGTGTTTATCTTTGCCATCTTTGCTAGAACTAGATCTATCAAATAATCAGTTCACAGGACATATAAGTGCTATGGTGTCACAATCCTTTGAGTTTCTGTATTTGTGCAACAATAAGCTACAGGGCAATATTCCACAATCAATCTTCACTCTTGTAAATCTTCGCCAATTATGTTTATCATCAAACAACTTTAGTGGTTTTCACAACATCAATTACAATTTCCCCAAGTTAGAGAGATTGTATTTATCTTCTTTAGGTCTGACTGAATTTCCAAAATTTGCAGGAAAAGTCCCAAGGTTGATAGAACTTGATCTATCCAACAACAAATTGAATGGAACAGTTCCAAAGTGGATACATGAAATAGATTCATTAAAATATTTGAACCTATCCCAAAACTTGTTGACAACTCCAATCAAGCAATTCTCAAGAAACTACAAACTCTTCTACCTTGATCTTAGTTTCAATTTGCTCATTGGCAACATCTCTTCCTCCATTTGTAATGTAAGTTCACTTAATGTTCTCATCTTGTCTCACAATAAGTTGGTAGGTGTCATTCCACCATGCCTTGCGAACTTGTCTTCCCTTTCTATTTTGGATTTACAAAGTAACGAACTAAACGGCACATTACCAAGTAATTTCTCAATCAATAGTTTTCTCAGTGTTATGAATCTCAATGACAATAATTTAGAAGGTATTTTGCCAAAATCTTTGTCCAATTGCATAGAATTGGAGATCTTGAATCTTGCCAACAATCAAATTGAGGACAAATTTCCTGACTGGCTTCAAACTCTACCAATGTTGACAGTATTGGTATTGCGTGCCAACAAATTTTACGGTCACATTCCAAGTTTAAAGATGAAAAATGGATTTTCGAGTCTACTTATTTTTTATATCTCATCCAACTACTTCAATGGTTCAATACCAAAAAGTTATATACAAAATTTTCAAGCCATGAAGAACGTTATTCGTTACAGAGTGGACGACCTATACATTCAACCTTCCAATAATGAATCTATATATGAATTTGCAACTGTAATTGAATTTGCAACTGTAACAACAAAAGCCATAAATATGGCATTCAAAAAAATTCCAAAAAACTTTATAATCATTGATTTATCTAGAAATAAATTTGAAGGAGAGATTCCATATGTAATTGGAGAGCTTCATGCTCTTAAAGCACTCAACTTTTCCAATAATAGACTGAGTGGTTCTATTCCTCAATCTATTGGAAATTTGACAAATTTGGAATCATTGGATCTCTCCTCAAATATGTTCATGGGTAGGATACCCACAAAATTAACCAATTTGAACTTTCTCGAAGTCCTGAATCTTTCATATAATCATCTTGTTGGAGAAATACCTGAAGGAAAACAGTTCAACACTTTTGAAAATAACTCCTACATTGGAAACTCGGGACTATGTGGATTCCCATTGTCAAAGAACTGCAATAACACTGAACAACAATCTCCATCTTCTCCGAGCTTGTGGCGAGAAGAGAGATTTGAATTTGGATGGGAAGAAGTTGTTATAGGATATGGATGTGGAATAATATTTGGAATTGGTCTAGGAATTTTTGTACTGTTGAGTGGAAAGCCTGAATGGCTTGTGAAAATGGTGGGAGGTGGTATCGGTAAGAAGATGAAAAGGAGGTGAATTATGTGAAGTAGTGAAAAGTGATAGAATAAATGAGTGGATATGTGACATGACTACAAAATGTTCCATGCACTTGTTCTTGTTCACACCATGTTGTATGGAAGATTTGATGAGTGCTTAGTTGTAAAATAAATGTATTCTACTTTTGTTGGCACATTTACAACATTTTTCAAATTTTGTTTGAGATGAATTCACTCATTTAGTCAAGTCACAATATTGAGATAATAATACATACCAAATTTGAAAATAAATAACAAAAAATTAAAACTAATTTATTTAAAATACCTTATAATTGTTCATAAAATACATAACAAATAAAGAAATAAAGTAATTCACGTTGTGTGTGTTTTGGCCCTACTCGATAAGAGTTATGAATTTAATACTAATTGTTTAAAAATAATTAAGATAAGAGACAGAGAATTAGAACAAGGGGTCGTGGGGCACATATTATTGGGATTTATAATTTACTTCTAATTTACTTATGTACCATTTTAACCTTTTAATTTTCTTTAGTTTCTAATTGAAATATTAGTAGACGTAAACTTTTAAGTATTGTTTTTGATAAAATATTTATTAATTCAATGTTTTGATAAAATAAATCTTGCAACAAACCTATTCATATTTAAGTTGTTTTCCTAGTACATCAACCTTTGGCCAAAATGTTTCACAAATAACTATATTAACTATATTGGCTACAAAATTTATCTAGTCTCCTAAAATCTCATAGCTAACAAAACATAGATGTATTTATTAATGATAATAGTCATAAAAGACAATTGTATGTTATATTTGAGAAACTCTAAAACTATTCCATCAAAGAGTATGCGTTTCATAGGATACTGAAATTCTAAAACTACTTTATCATCCTTATAAATGTCAACCTAACCAAATGTAGGAAATGATTTTAAAACAAACAACAAATAATCTTCACACTTGTTGGATGAATTTGATCCAGAGTCAACAAATAATGTTTACTAAACTCCACGATATTTTTTATTTTTCTCTTTTAATCACAACAACGGTTTGATTAGACGCACAATTTTCGTTTGGTCCACAATAGAGTTTTAAGAAACAGTAGATACCCTTTGTATTACTGTAGTTGTGAGTTATTCCATCTAGAGTTTGGGGTTATGGCTTGAAAACGGTAAGGACGTATACATAGTTCACTGTTTCAGGTTTGCATTTCAAGGGCATCACAAGGGGTTTGATTAGATCTGTGAAGGAGTTGGAGAAGGAGGTTGTGGAGGGTGAGAGCATTACTGTAGTGGCGTAAATGATGAACACACCTCATGGCGAGCATCACGCGCATCAGACAACAATGTCGATACTTGACGAGCTGAGGAGCTACTCGTGGGATGGAAAAACAATACTAGTTCTAGCTGCTTTGGCTTTGGAAGATGGAAATTTTTGGCATCTTGCCCAGGTTCCAAGGGGAGACCATCTTGGAAGATCACTGGCACAGATGAATCGAGTTCACATCGTGGAGAGGAATAGGCAAGTCGTTGCTGACTAAACCATTTTGGTGAACTTGCTGATCGCAGTTGAGTGCATCACTGAGTTGGAGAGGCTCTCCACCAAAGTTTATGACTTGAAGAATGTCCCAGCTTTGGCCGAAGCCATGCAAGAGATCCCTGTTGCTGTCTACTGGGCAATCATCACCACTGTTGTTTGTGCTAATCATTTTGACTTCTTCCTTGGTGAATTGTAAGTTCATCCTCACAATAATTAGATATACTTCATTAGGTTAGGTGTTCCTATGATCTCAACCCGCAATCATATTATATGTAATTCATTTTTTTCACATCTTCATAATTTCTCTTCGATCATAGTATATGTTCATAAAACAACAATTGTCTAATTATTAATCTTTTCTTATGTCATATTTTGTAAGTATTACAACAACACACTGGCATTTTCTGTTTGCTTTTGTTCGTGGCTGTCACAGGGTACCTTGTATTAATAAATTGAGGAATTCATGGAATAGTTTATATATAGATATACTGATAAGTTTTTATCTCAATGCTATTTTTTTTTTCGATTTCTCTCTTATTATTATATAAATAACATTGATCATATATATATTGCAATCACTTTCGTGCAGGGATTATAGATATGAAATGGCGAATTTCGACGATAAGCTTTCCGCTGTTATCAACAAATTGAAGGCGAATCTGACCAGGAGCAGAAAGAAAATAGGTTTGGGAAAAAAACTATGATCAACCCCATTGTGAGATTGGTCCTAATCATATAATAGTTTCTGTATGTTTGTCATTACTTGAGTTGGTGTACGATGATGTCCCTTTGAAACATGAGCTTATTACTTTGTTTTTAAACCTAAAAAACAGGTTAGCATCGAAGTGTTTAGGAAGAAACACGGGTTGCTGTTCATTTCTGGCTTGGACAGCATCAGAGATGAGATTCGGCTGCTGCAATCAATCAATCCTATTCCATGCCAATAACCTATAGCCTCATTATGGTTCTTAGATTATAGGTTTTATAAATTTATTATGTTTTAAACTAAATTCCTTTAAAATATATCATCAAGTAATCTATTGGAGTTTCAATTACTGAGACTTTTGGTAACATGGCAGTATTTTATACGCATCTCTATGGTATAAACAGTCTAATTAAGATAAATGACTTGGACCATGGATGTATTGGCAATGTTCTACACAATGGTATGTTAAGACCGTGTTCATTGACTTAAAGCGTTTTTTTTCATTACCCAATAAGAGATTTTTTTAATCTCATTAATTTATTGGCTTTTCAGGTTTTAATGATTTAAAGTTTTAAGCCATGGAAAATCAAGTTCCTTTAATTATATCAATGCATGCATGCATTCTTTATTGGTCTTTGCAAATGAACTCTGTTTCTTTGAACTATTGTTGTTAAATAATGTAAATCATAGCATCACCTTTCTTTTTACTAGAAGCCAAAGTGTGTTTCCTTTTAACTAAATAATTATCTAATTTTTCATTACAATATTATTTTAACTTTATTATTTTATTTGAAGATTTTTAATGATTCATCTCTAATCGAAGCTCCATACGTTAAAGATATTAAGTAAGCTTCTTTTATTTTAAGTGTTAGTAAATTATAGAAATTTGGCAACAATTTTATGTGTAGGTTAATGTAATATTTGGATTTAATATATAGTTTTATATACAAATAATGTATTAAATATTATTAAACAATTTAATGTAGGAAATGAATTTCATTTTGTTTATTGATTATAAATTGATTGTAATTTGATTATAAATTGATTATAATACAGGATATACTGATTATAAATTAATTGGATAAGATGATAATACAGGAACAAATTGATTGGATGTCAAATATAAACAATATTTAAAAAAAAAACAACATACATGACCATGTAAATCATAATATGTTAATTCTGAAAACATGTATTATGACTGGTGAACAATCACCTACCATAATACATGGAAGATATTATGACAGATAAAAATAAGTACATCATAATAACCCAAATATTATGATAGGTAAATCTAGCTACGTCATAATATAATCATGATAGATTGAACCTATTATGACATACTTTTTATCTATGTCATGAAAAACACAGACCTATTATGACCGACAAAACTATGACGCTAATCCATTTGTCATAATAAGTTAATTTTACCCTTCATAAAAAGTCATTTTCTTGTGACGAATTTTTCTTGACTTATTCATGTGTTAGATTGTGACGTCTCTAACACGAGTTCTTATAAAAGATGACAATCTTTGTGGTGAATCTTCATTGATTTATTAATCTGCTATATTGTAACGTTTCTATCTTTATCTTATTTCGCGTTCTTTCTTTTTTTCAATCTCTTGAAAATTTAAATTCATAACAATCATATTATTTTCTAGATAGAATCTTATCATTAGTAGAACATATCATTTGACATCCATGTTTTTTAGTCTATAGATTACAAATTTTTCATAAATCATAGTCTATTATGTATTATAGACTACACTTTTCAACCATAGCCTATAACATTCCTTTTTTTTCTATGTCTAGATATACTATGATTCATTAATTGTGGTTTAATAATGAAAATAATCATAGTCATATCCTCACTTTGTACTAGTCATCTTTAACAAGTTAATTTGAAGAATTAGATGAATTGAATCAAAACTTAATAGTTTAAAATTTTCAACTAGTTCATCAAATTTTACTAACGGAAGGGAATGATCAGGAGATCGTTTTCGACTGTTTCTCATAATCTAGATATTGCATTATTTGTTAAATTAATAGTTGCTGCTCCTCCTTATATCGTTTAATCTTATATCTATCTTACCATTAATTTCAACCCACTGCTTGTTGGTTATTTCCTTGATCCAATATTGGTTTATTTATACATGTTATTGAGAATATGTATGAATTCGTGATTGAGCACGTTTATTCTGTTGGAGGTGGTACATACACTATGTTATTTACTTGTAACTTCGTCTGTCTTTTTTAGCATTTTTGCTAGTCTCGCGTGAGACGGAGATTCGAGTGTCACCTTCTTCTGCGCGAGGAGGTGAATGTCTCGCCCAATGACTTCGGCTTGTGTTGAGTATAGTGTATCGTTACGCGTAGTATCGATGTTTTTACTCGTTAGTCCTTGAGGAGTCGGGCAGATAGGTCTGAAGTCGCGATGGAAGACGGCTCGGGTCGCCTGTTATTGAGAGCAGGTTATGACGACGAATTACAAGTAAACGACATTAGTTTATGAAAGACTAGTCTGCATCGTCATGTGGGTCGATTTATCATGGGAATTGTTATAGTATATGTAATGGATTTATGATGCGATACTTCTGGTTATTCATCTTGCATGTTGTGGCTGTGGTTTCCACCCGTGATGATCGTGCTGGTACGGGAGAAATGGTAGTGCAGATAAAGCTGGATTTGGATTAATTCTTCGAGAGAGACGAGAAGTAAAACTTGTTGGGTCTATAGGTAGTAGCGAGCGTTCTTCTTAGTGACGTTCGGTCTTGGTGTTATTTATTTTCAGGTAGCCAGCGTTATTAGGTAGCAGTTGATCTTGATGTTAGAGGTTCTGAGGTAGCTAGCGTCCGATCTTAATTTGGTACCCTGTGGTTTAGTTTGATTATGTTCGGTCAGTACTGAGGTGTTCAGCAAAGTACTCTAGGCGTTTAACCCAGACTCAAGCGTTCTTTATTCTAGTGTTCTGTCTCGTAGCGATGGTTCTTAGAGAATGATCTTTATTGGTGATGTTGCTCTGAGGTTGCAATCATTTATGGGGAGTGACCGGCCTTGATATTCGTTGAGGTAGCGATCGATTAATAAATAGTGATTAGTCGTAATGATGCATGATTCAGGCAGTGATCATTCATAGGTAGTGCTCGGTTTGGATGACGCTTGTCTCAGATAAGGATTGTTAACAATTAGTGGTCGTACATAGGGAACATCCGGTCTCGATGAGGTTACCCTCAGATAGTGTTAAATCCAGTAAAGTGATCAATTAAGCGTTCGTCCGAATGGTACTTAATCTGTGGTGCGCGAGATTTGATCTTTGAGCAATCGTTTGAATAGTGTTCGAAATAATAGTAATTGTTCTAGTAGAGTGCGCTGTCTCAGCGTGAAGTCTAAGTGCTTGATCTTACTTAGCATTCAGTCTCTTGGTGTGCGACCTAATGGTATCCGGTCTAATAGCGTTTGGTGTCTAGTGTCGAGTCTAAGTGATCAATCTTAACGTTCGTGTAATCAGTATTTGATAAATAGGAAGCTCGTAGAGTTAACGTTCGTTTCTGTGAAGTTTAAGAAAATAACGTTCGGCCTAATAGTATTCGATCTGGCGTTCGGTTTCTAGCGTTCGGCCTAGTGTTTGATCTCAGTGTTCATTATGAGTGTACTCGGTCATTATGGTTTTCTGAGTTTAGCGTTCGGCTCAATTGTACATGATCACCTAGCGTTCGTTCAAATGGGATTCAGCCTAATAGTATTCATTAGATAGCGTTCGGCGGATAACGCTCGGTTGGTAGTGTTCGGCAGATAGCGTCCGTCCAAATAGTATCCGGTCTTAGAATGTTTGGGGAATAGCTTTGTCCAGTAGCTTAAAAAGGGCAAAATTTTTTGGGATGTTACAGTACTCAAGGACGTTCGTCCTTGAGCATTCGTTTTCGTTTCTTGGTTTTTAGTTGGAAAACTGTTTTGGATTATTATTAAAAGTGATTTTCTAATTATATGGTTTATGACTGTATTTTTGGGATGTCACATAGCTAGGACGCTCGTCCTAGTCCAGAAAAAGACAAGATAGGACGCTCGTCCAGAAGGCAGAAGAGCGGACGCTCGTCCAGAGTGGAAGCACGAGCGGACGCTCGTCCAGAAGGCAGAAATGGACGCTCGTCCAGCCAGGCAGAAGTGGACGCTCGTCCAGCCAGGCAGAAGAGGACGCTCGTCCTGAGAGATGCGTAATGGACGCTCGTCCAGCGAAGAAACGAGAGGACGCTCACCAGCGAGAAGTGGACGCTCGTCCAACGAGGAAGGAGAGGACGCTCGTCCATGCAGAAGAGGACGTTCGTCCAGCGAGCAGAAAAGGACGCTCGTCCAAGGAGGCGCTGACGCTCGGCAGCGAGAAGTGGACGTTCGTCCACTTTCAGCTTCCAAAGAGTTTCACGCCCGGGCGTGAGAAATGGGGCGCCCGGGCGTGACTTTCCAGAGAGTCTCGCGCTCGGGCGCGAAACAGAGAGGGCGCCGGGCGCGACTTTTACTGATGTGGCAGACAGCTTATTTAACCCTAAAACGCGAAGGGGAAAGCGTCTTTGGTTCTTTGGAGGTGCGATTTCACGGCTGGAGCTCATGGAGGGCGTGAGGAGCTTGTGGGAACATCTCCTCTTCTTCCTCTTGGGTTATTCATCTTCTTCCATGGCCATTTTGTAAGCTTAAAGGCTCTCCATGGAAATGGAGAGCCAAACCCATCTTGTTAGGGATAGATGTAGCCTTTGAATTCTTGTGTAATTGTTGAATGATTTGATTATATATATGCCTTTTCTATCAATTGCTAGTATTCTTGTTTCCGATCTTAAAGCTTGCATGTAATGGGGACGTTCATGACTTGATTTTGGGGTTTTATGGATTATGGGGACGTAAGATGAAACCTTGAACTGAAATAGGAGTCCTTGTGGTTCATTGATTCTAGGGATGGAAGATGATTCACATGTTGTCTTAGATCCTAGTTCTTAATGCGGGTTTTGCTTGTTAGATTGTCCAAGGGATTGGAGTTTGATAAGGAAAACCTAGGCTCTTTCACCTAAGGGATTAGGGCTAGAGTGTTTTAGTGGATTGACTTTAGTAAATTGATAGAGAGGAGATGAAATTGGTTATACACAAGAGTGCATTGGTGAAAACTAACCTTAACAATGTCATTTCATACCATTTCTAGTCTTTTCCATTTCCAAGTGCCTTCAATACCAAAGTCCAACCTTGTAATTACTTGTCAATTTATATTTCTGCACTTGTTTGTAAATTGATGTTATGTTCTTGAGTCTATATGAGTTGTTAATCGCACAATTCTTTAGTATTACGAGTCTCTTGGGAAAACGATACCCGGTCTTACCGGTTTATTACTTGAACGATTCGGTACGCTTGCCGAAATCGAGCCCAACAAGCTTTTGGAATAACAAGTTTTTGGCGCCGTTGCCGGGGATTTGGGGATTAAACCCGAGTCCTAGCAACGGCTAACAAGTTTTGGGTCAACACTAACACAAAAGACTAATCACTAGGAAAGCATATATATTCACTAATTATGCTGATTCACATATTTGGCGATTCATCAACTTCAAACCATTCAAAAAGAGAAGAGAAATGGATGCAAGGGACCATAATGTATTAAAGTTAAAGTGTTTGAGTCTACACTCTCAAAACTAAAAAACACGTTAGGACCTATAAAACAATACTAAAAAGATAAAAAAAGAAAAAATTAATGGCAAATAATTGATTGAAAAAATATATCTGTTACTGTATGGCAAACTTCTGACTCTTCAGCTCGTACAGAGTATTTATAATTAAGTTTATTCTGTTCAACAAGTTTGATGACCAACCTTTATTTCTTAAATAATTATAAACAAATCAATATATTTAATTTTGTTTAAAATGCTATCATTTAAAGAAATCAATATACAGTTAACAAATGACAAATTATTACATAGTATTAAAAAAATTAAAAATACTACAAAAAGAAATAGAAAGTGTATCTGAAAAAAATAAAGAGAATAATATTTTCTTTAAAGTAAAGATTATAGGGAAGAATAAAATATTTTCTTAATTACACTTTTGACAGTTAAATTATCATCATTTTACAAATTCTATTATCCATGTTTTCCATGCATTTTATCATCAAAATTTTTTATTTCATTAATTTTACAGCAGTGACCTGATATCAGAAATGTTGTTAGAAGGATAAAAGAAATAGCTAATTCTTGAAAAATTATGTCATATTAAACTCATTTTATTGATTTAAAAAAAATTGCAATGATAATTTTTGCAAGATGAAAATCAAAGCTTTGAAGATGAAAATCAAAGCTATATGACCCGTTTTTGCAGGCAATGACTCCAGTCAATTCCACTAGCAATTTTGGGAGAATCTTAATTGGGTTATGGAAAATTTAGACTCTAAATTTTGTATGAAATAAAAGTGTTAGTGGAGTTATGTCCAATCACTTTCCAAGTGGGAAAAATGGGAACGATCTTGAAAGCGTAAAGAAAGGATTAGAAATACCCCAAGGAAAACAGTTTAATACTTTTTCATATGACTCCTATGTAGGAAACTCGAGATTATGTGGCTTCCATCTTCTCCGAGCTTCTGGAGAAAAGAGAATTTTGGATCCTTTGTTTGAAACAAAGCTGCATATATTTAAGAAATAGGAAGTTCCTTAAGCTTTTCCTAAATGCCTAAATTGATTCTGCATCAGATTTAAAAGAAAACCAGAGGCAACCTTCTTCCCCTTCTAATTGAAAGTAACGTATTATACCTGGATTTCTTGATGATTTGTGATACTTGATCTGTAATACATTTTTTCCTACCTATATATTTTTACCTTGCTGCATGAATGTTTTTATAAAACGAAAAACTAGATGATAGTGATCGAATGATGTATCTTTGTATGTGCTTTGTTGATTTGAGCTTGTGGAAGAACGGAAACTTGGTTGCCATGTTATGATTACACTTTATTTTTTTTTTTTTTTGGAAATGCTTTATGTCTCACAATTACACTTAAATGGGCATACTGTTAATTGATTGACTGGGTATAGGAAACTTGGGTGGTTCAGTGATTTTTATGAATATGAAGTTCTAAAAGTTTCTTTTAAATAAACATGAAAGATAAATAAAATAGCAAATATGGTGTTAAGCTACTGGAGTTTATAAAATAATTGACGCATGGGAGGAAGGATTAAATATGGAAATTTTATATGGGTGCGTAAAAAAATGTTTTCTTTTGTAATGGATAATATGATGATAAGCTGCTGGAATTTATTTTTAATAGACGCATAGTAAGGAGTATTGAATCTAGAAAATGATTTATTATGTGGCAATTCTTTTGTTGTAAAATAAATTTGATGTATAGTCATAAGTACTTGAAGGTGTAGTAATTGGTTGTTTTAATTGGTTAAGTTCATTTTAATATTTAATGTATGGTTAACATGTATGGTGTTATGAGTATGAACTTCAAACCTTATAATTTGTATGTGACGTGAATATTTGACTGTGAATGACTAAGCAAAGATTAATTTACTATTAATCCCATATATAATTTTCACAATATGGTATCTAGAGTCAGCTTCTATTTTGTTGTCGGCAGTGACGTTATCTACTACTGTCGGGGGCGCCATCGTCTACTGCTGTCACTACTAGAGTTTTAGTTTCGACCGACGATCACATGATTTTGATTATCTCGGCTAGGCAACCACCATGTCATCAACACGCCTTCATCGGAGCTCATACGCACTCTTAGTGCCTTTTGAAGTTGTTGATTTGATTCCTTTTCCATCGTGCATGGTAACATGTCTAGTAGCAATTTAGAGTGTTGGGATCACTCGTTTTCCTCTTTCAGGTTCATTGTGCATTGTCGCATGTCCCGTCTCCTCTCATATAGCTATTCAGATTATCGAAGTTGCTCTTTTTTCCTTTTTCAAATGCCTTGATTGGAGAATCTTGGATTTTTATGGTTTCTTTCTCCTGTTCATCCATACTTCTTCCACTATCGTTTCTTCTGACCTCCCTTTTGTTACCATTGTTTGATCCGTCCATATATGATTTTTCTCCCATGGAATAAAATGGCTTTTGTTAGTTTATTTATAGTTATGGTGGCTCTCAAACAATGATCTCTTTATCCACTTGATGTCAACAATGCATTGTGATTGGCAAGAAAAGATTTACATGAAATAACCTCTGAATTTGCTGCTCAGGGAAGTCTTTCGGGTTGGTATTTCGTCTTGCAAATCATTAACAATTTGGTGTCACTCGAGTGCAAAATCAGATATTTTCACTTTATTAGTAACAAGTTTGGTATATATGATACTTATGCACTAGCTTGAGGGGAGTGTTAGATATATTATCTTTATTTTATATTTATGTTTTATCTTTACTGAGTTTGTTATTATTTTTTATTTGTATTTTGGACTTAGTCCATATTTCTTCTATTATAAATAGAGGATATACTAGTGCAGAAAAGACCTCTAACGTCACCCTTTAGACGTCCGACCCTCAAATATTCAACGTAAAAAATGACCGGTGGCATTTTCCGTAAATAAAACAACCATATAGACGTCTGTTCTGGAGGGAACAGACGTCTAAATCCATATAGACGTCTAATGTGGGGGAACAAACTTCTATATACTCATTTTTGAAATCTTAAAAGTCACTTTTTAACTCCATTTAGACGTCCGATCTCGCCAATACGACTTGTACAGCCATATAGAAGTCCGATGTGGGGAACCGACTTCTATATACTCATTTTTGAAATATAAAAAGTCACTTTTTAACTCCATTTAGGCGTCCGATTCCGCCAATCCGACTTCTCCAGCCATATAGACGTCTGATGTGGGGGAACCGACTTCTATATGGCTGCATTAAAATACCGCGAACGCAAGGCAGCAGTTACGCGCACTTAATGTTCATCATCTTCCTCGTGTTTTCTCTCTACAGGTTACGTTTTTCAGGTTCATTTTCTCAGTTTTGCACCGTTTTAAATTAATTTTACTCTGATCACATCACTCTTTGATGCATTATCTTTCATTTGAACCGATTAAAATGCGTTTTCGTTGGGTTTTGGTGCAGTTTTGCTCGTGTCCTTGGGCAGCGTTCCCGGGCGGCGATTTCTTGTCTTTTGCACTCCTCCATTTCTCTCCAATACGTTTTTAAAACCATCAAATAAAAAAAACGTACAATACATCCTCTTCAACTAAAATATAAAGTTGTAAACTCGAATCACCATGAGCCAGAAGCAACCCGAGAGGCCTTAAGCGGAAAAAGATGCAATCAAATACGACAACGTTTTATACGTCTGATCTATAGTGTTAGACGTCTATATAGATGTCTGACCTGTATGGTCGAACGTCTATATAGATGTCTGACCTGTATGGTCGAACGTCTATATAGATGTCTGACCTGTATGGTCGAACGTCTATATAGATGTCTGACCTGTTGGGTCCGACGTCTCATTAACGTCACCCATATAGACGTCGAACAGAGATCAAACATTAAAAACCCAAAATAACATACGTCTAAAGCCCTTTAGTAATATATTCAACACAAATGAGATTGATTCCGTATATAGTTTTTACTATGTTAAATATAATATCTTTATTTGATATTTATTTAACACTTACTGTATCTTTATTTTTCTTCTTTTGCTATAAAATCCAAACATATAATACGAGTTTAAAACCCAAAACTGTTAGCTCATACATAGGATTTATAATTAAGTTTATTCTGATCAACAAGTTTAGTAACCAACTTTTATTTCTTAAATAATTATAATCAAATCAATATATTTAGTTTTGTTTAAAATGCTACCATTATATATAGGTTAACCGATGAAAAATAAATCAATAATATTGAAAAAAATAAAAATACTACGAAAAGATATAAAAATGTATCTGAAAAGATTAAAAGAATAGCATTTCGTTTGCAGTAAAGATTGTAGGAAAGAATAAAATATATGAAGAGTGAAACAATGTGGTGGGTTTATGTTTTGGATAATTATTAGTTAAAAAATAAAAAAGAAAGTATTTGATAAAAAATGAAGATATGTTGTTGCGATAACTGTTGGTAGTTGGAATATTAAAGCGATGTCCCATTTTTTGGGGCATTGACTCGAAGTCAATTCCGTTTTTGTGGATAAGATAGAGAGTACAATAAATTTGAAGAAGGAAATCAAACCTATATAGGCCCCATTTTTGTCGACAATGACTCCAACAAGTCAATTCCATTGACAATGCTGCTACAATATTAGAAGCTGAGCCATATTTTGTTTAGAAGTCACAATCAAACATTAATTTGGTCACAATCAAAGAACCCCATCTCCCTATTTTATTTTGGCTATAAATGTTCATCTTTGATTACTTAGCCGTATCCACATTTTTCCTTTAAAGTAAATCCCAGTGAACATTTGCACTTAAACACAGTTAGATATGGAGTCATGGGTGGGGTGGTTACTTCTTCTGTGTTGCCATATGTTCTTCTTTCACTTCTCATTCTCTCATTCCTTATGTCATCCTCACGATAAAATTGCCCTTCTCCAATTCAAAACCTCTCATACTTTTTCTTTTGGGTCAGATGATGCCACTTATGCTGTTGCCACCTATGCTGAATGCAGTGATATGGATCCAAAGACAACAACATGGAAAAATGAGACAGATTGTTGCTCATGGGTTGGGGTTACATGTCACCCCATTTCTGGTCGTGTCATAGGCCTTGATGTCTCATGCAGTGATCTTTTCGGTGAAATCCTTCCGAACAACACCTTTTTCTACCTTTCTCATCTCCAATCCCTTAATCTTGCTTTCAATAAATTCTACTTTCAACTTTCATATCTCTTTGGTGGATTTGTGAGTCTCACACACCTTAATTTGTCTTCTTGTATCTTTGAAGGTGAAATTCCTTCTCAAATCTCACAACTTTCTAAATTAGAATCACTTGATCTCTCTCGTAATTTCTGGTTAAGGTGGAAAGAAAGAAGTTGGAAGAAGTTTCTCCAAAATACAACATTTTTAAAAGAGCTAATTTTGGATGATATAGATATGACTCAAAGTTCAATGAGGCCACTCAATCAGTCTACCACTTTAGTTAGTCTTAGTCTCAGTAGAACTGGAGTATGGGGAAACTTGAAAAGTGACATCTTGTGCTTACCAAAACTTGAACAATTGCACTTGTCAGATAATAGTTACAGTCCCAATGGTCAGCATCTTCCCAGCTTGAGTTGCAGTGCTGCTTCTCTCACTGTATTGGATCTTTCATATAATTATTTTGAGGGATCAATCCCTGTCTCTTTCTCCAACTTTACGCATCTTACTGTCCTTGATCTCTCACATAACATTTATCTCAACGGTTCAATTCCCTCCTCCCTCTTCACCTTTCCCAGTCTAACTCTTTTGAATCTTCAATTTAATCAATTCAGTGGCCAAATCCCAAATGTCTTTCCCCAGGCAAACAATTTTGAAAAACTAGATTTGAGTCATAACAATATAGAAGGAGAGCTACCATCAACACTTTCAAATCTCCAATGGCTCGTTTTCTTGGATCTTTCAATGAATAAATTGAGTGGTCAAATTCCATTGTCAATTATAAATCTTCACTATCTCGTTTTCTTATATCTTTCACATAATAGATTGGAGGGTCCTGTGCCTAACAAAATAAGGAGTCTTTCAAACCTAACTGAGTTATACTTCAATGACAACTTACTAAATAAAACAATTCCTGTTTGGTGTTTATCTTTGCCATCTTTGCTAAAATTAGATCTATCATATAATCAGTTCACAGGACATATAAGTGTTATGGTGTCACAGTCCTTCGAGTTTCTGTATTTGTGCAACAACAAGCTGCAGGGCAATATTCCACAATCAATCTTCACTCTTGTAAATCTTCGCCAATTATGTTTATCATCAAACAACTTTAGTGGTTTTCACAACATCAATTACAATTTCCCTAGGTTAGAGAGATTGTATTTATCTTCTTTAGGTTTGACTGAATTTCCAAAATTGGCAGGAAAAGTCCCAATGTTGACAGACCTTGATCTATCCAACAACAAATTGAATGGAACAGTTCCCAAGTGGTTACATGAAATGGATTCATTATATTTTTTGAACCTATCCCAAAACTTGTTGACAACTCCAATCAAGCAATTCTCAAGGAACTACAACCTCCAATTTCTTGATCTTAGTTTCAATTTACTCACTGGCCACATCTCTTCCTCCATTTGTAATGTAAGTTCACTTAATGTTCTCCTCTTGTCTCACAATAAGTTGATAGGTGTCATTCCACAATGCCTTGCAAACTTGTCTTCCCTTTCTATTTTGGATTTACAAAGGAACAAACTAAATGGCACGTTACCAAGTTATTTCTCAATGAATGGTCCTCTCCGCGTTATAAATCTCAATGACAACCAATTAGAAGGTATTTTGCCAAAATCTTTGTCTAATTGCACAAAATTGGAGATCTTGAATCTTGCCAACAATCAAATTGAAGACAAATTTCCTAAATGGCTTCAAACTCTACCAAGGTTGATAGTATTGGTATTGCGTGCCAACAAATTGTACGGTCCCATTCCAAGTTTAAAGATGAAACATGGATTTTCAAGTTTACTTATTTTTGATATCTCATCCAACTACTTCAATGGTTCAATACCAAAAACCTTTATACAAAATTTTCAAGCCACGAAGAATGTTATTCGTTACAAAGTGGGCGAGCTATACATGCAACCTTCAATTAATGCATCTGTTTATGAATTTGCAACTGTAATTGAATTTGCAAATGTAACAACAAAAGCCATAAATATGGTATTCAAAAAAATTCCAAAAAGCTTTATAATCATTGATTTATCCAGAAACAAATTTGAAGGAGAGATTCCATATGTAATTGGAGAGCTTCATGCTCTTAAAGCACTCAACTTTTCCCATAATAGACTCAGTGGTCCTATTCCCCAATCCATTGGAAATTTGACAAATTTAGAATCACTGGATCTCTCCTCAAATATGTTCATCGATAGGATACCCATAGAATTAACCAATTTGAACTTTCTTGAAGTCCTGAATCTTTCCTATAATCATCTTATTGGTGAAATACCTGAAGGAAAACAGTTCAACACTTTTGAAAATAACTCCTACATTGGAAACTCGGGACTATGTGGGTTCCCATTATCAAAGAACTGCAACAAAATTGAACAACAAACTCCATCTTCTCCGAGCTTGTGGCGAGAAGAGAGATTTGAATTTGGATGGGAAGCAGTTGTTATAGGATATGGATGTGGAATAATATTTGGAATTGGTCTAGGAATTTTTGTACTGTTCAGTGGAAAGCCTGAATGGCTTGTGAAAATGGTCGGAGGTGGTATCGGTAATTATGTGAAGTAGTGAAAAATGACAGAATAAATGAGTGGATACCTGACATGACTCTAAAAAGTTCCATGCACTTGTTCTTGTTCACACCATGTTGTATGGAAGATTTGATCAATGTTTAGTTGTAAAATAAATGTATTCTACTTTTGTTGCCACATTTTTCAAATTTTATTTGAAATGAATGGACTCATTTAATCAAGTCATAATATTGAGATAATAACACATACCAAATTTCAAAATAAATAATAAAAAAATTAAACTAATTTATCAAAAATACCTTATAATTGTTCATGTTATGAAACACAAAAGAAATAAAAAAATAATTTAATTCACGTTGTGTGTGTTTTGGTCCTACTAAGAATTATGAATTTAATACTAATTGTTAAAAAATAATTAAGATATAAGACAACGAATTAGAACGTGGAGTCGTGGGCACATATTATTGGGATTTACAATTTACTTTTGTACCATTTTAACATATTAATTTTCTTTAGTTTCTAATCAAAATTTTAATAGACGTAAACTTCTAATTTTTTTTTGATAAATTATTTACTCATTCAACATTTTGATAATATAACTCTTGGAATGACAAACCTACTCATAAGTTGTTTTCTTTACATTGGCCAAAAAGTTTCACAAATAACTATATTGGCTATAAAATTTATTTAGTCTCCTAAAATCTCATAGCTAACAAAACATACATGTATTTATTAATGAGAATAGTCACAAAATGGAGTAAAAGGCAATTGTATGTTATATTTGAGAAACTCAAACTATTCCATCAAAGAGTATGCATTTCATAGCATTCTGAAATTCTAAAACTTCTTTATCATCCCTGTAAATGTCAACATAACCAAAAAAGAGAGTCAACCTTATGAAACTGGAGAATGATTTTCAAAACAAACAACAAATAATCTTCGCACTTGAATGAATTTGATTTAGAGACTACACTAATTATGTTGTGTTTTTTTATCGTTAGTATAATGACTTGATAGAGAATTATCTCTTAATACGAATTTGAGAACAAATTCTAATTAAAAAAGAATATGTGATAGAATACTATCTTTTAATCCATTATAAGAAGAATAGAGAAGGATTCCTATAAAGTTTGAATTCAAAGAAATATGAACATCATAACTTGTAAGTTCAAATATAGAATCATTTTAAATTTTAAAAGTGTTTGTAACTAGTTGGACAAGCAAATTGTCACTGGGTGAGCTTGTGTTTTCAATTTTACTTTCAAAATTCACTGGGCAAGTTTTAGTTCACTGTAATTGCATTTTCAGTTTTTATTTTTTGTTTTGGGGCTTTAGGCTTTCTTTGATGCGTTTTATGATTTTTTTAAACCTTTGTGCTTATATATAAGGTGGCAAGAGACAAATATAATTACTTTGGAAAATTAGTTTTGCATTAAGAGAAAATTCTTAGTTTTTGGATTAGATTATGAAAAATGAATTTCTTTGTAATAAATCTTCCATGACTAATCAATATTGTAACGTCTTTCATCTTGATTTTTATTAAATATGACCATTTTTGTGGTAAATATTTATTGACTTATTAACATGTTAGAGTATAACGTCTTCGTCTTTATAATTTACCTTTTTTTTACTATGTATAGATATACTATGATTAATTCATTAATCGTGGTTTAATATTGAAAATAATTATAATCATATTCTCTTATTACACTAGTGATCTTTAACAAGTCAATTTGAAGAATTAAATGAATTGAATCAAAAGTTAATGGCTTAAAATTTTCAACTAGTTGATCAAATTTTAGTAGTGGAGGGAATGACCAGGATATCGTATTTGACTATGTCCCTTGTAATCTTAATATTGCATTATTTATTAAATTAATAGTTGTTGCTCCTCCTTATAATGCATCGTTTAATCTTAACCGTTAATTTCAACCCACCACTTGTTCCTAAAAGTTGAAGTTTCTTACCTGCTCTCCTCCACTAATTCTTCTTTTAATTTTGAAATAAATGAAACCACTAACACAAAAGGCTAATCAATTAAAGATCTCATTAAAAATTCAATGTGATATAAGAAAGCATATATATATATATATATATATATATATATATATATATATATATATATATATATATATATATATATATATTCTCTCTACTCTAAATATAATCTTGCCAAAACATGAAATAATTAGTTGCCTTCTACAAATTCTTGGAGCTTCTTCATCTTTCATAGAAGCTATGAATAGCATGAGGTCATTGAGCTTTGGTTGAGGAAAGTGAAACTGAGTTGTATAATCAAGAAAAGTAAATATTACAAAACCTTGCATTAATTATTTCGCGATTCATAAGTTCAAACCATTCAAAAAGAAAAGAGAAACGGATGCAAGGGACCAATGTATTAAAGTTAAAGTGTTCGAGTCTACACTCTCACAACTAAAAAACACGTTAGGACCTATAAAACAATACTAAAAAGATTAAGAGAAGAGAAAATATTAATGACAGAATTAATTGAAAAAATATATTTCTTACTGTATAGCAAACTTCCTGATTGTTCAGCTCGTACAGAGTATTTATAATTAAGTTTATTCTGTTCAACAAGTTTTATGACCAACCTTTATTTCTTAAATAATTATAAACACATGAATATATTTAATTTTGTTTAAAATGTTATCATTTAAAGAAATCAATATATACAGTTAACAAATGACAAATTATTAAATAGTATTAAAAAAATTAAAAATACTACAAAAAGAAATAGAAAATGTATCTGAAAAAATAAAGAGAATAACATTTACTTTAAAGTAAAGATTATAGGGAAGAATAAAATATGTACTTAATTAAACTTTTGACAGTTAAATTATCATCATTTTACAAATTTTATTATGCATGTTTTCCATGCATTTTATTATCAAAAGTTTTTATTTCATTAATTTTACAGCAGTGACGTGATATCAGAAATGTTTTTAGAAAGATAAAAGACGTAGCTAATTCTTGAAAAATTATGCCATATTAAACTCATTTCATTGATTTAAAAAGAAAAATTCTGGCATGTCTTTATTAGAAACTTAATAGATTGATATATAAGAATGGGTTATAGTAAAATATGTTTTGGATAAAATGTATAAAATAACGATAGATGAATAGTAAAATATTATTAAAGTTTGAAAATCCTTTGTCAAAATGGCATACATTTGAAGATGAAAATCAAAGCCATATGACCCGTTTTTGCAGGCAATGACTCGAAGTCAATTCCACAAGCAATTTTGGGAGAATCTTAAGTGGGTTATGGAAAATTTAGTGTTAGTGGAGTTATGTCAAATGACTTTCCAAGTGGGAGTGATGCGCGTTAAATTGGAAAAATGGGAACAATCATGAAAGCGTAAAGAAAGGATTAGAAGATAAGTCATGCCGTGTTTAGGGGTCACAATGCAAAGCACGGATAAGGTTCTATTCTATACCAACCAAAGCATATAGGTTTTACAGCCTTAGTTCTCAAGAAACTAAATCCTATGCCTCTATGTTAAGTTAAAATAATGTTTTTAAAAAATGATATTTTGAAATTTTTCAAAAGTATAACATTTGTTGACCAACCGAAACATATAGACGAATAAATTTCGATTAAGTCAACAATCAAAGATCTATAAATTGGCAAAATTTTTAAAATTACTAGTATACCTTTATATTCTTTGTTTGCTATAAAATCAAAGTATATAACACAAGTTTAAAACCCAAAACTACATAGTATTTATAATTAAGTTTGTTCTGTTCAACAAGTTTAGTAACCAACTTTTATTTCTTAAATAATTATAATCAAATCAATATATTTAGTTTTGTTTAAAATGCTACCATTATATATAGTTTAACAGATGAAAAATAAATCAATAACATTGAAAAAATAAAAATACTACGAAAAGATATAAAATGTATCTGAAAAGATTAAAAGAATCATTTCATTTGCTGTAAAGATTATAGGAAAGAATAAAATATATGAAGAGTGAAACAATGTGGTGGGTTTATTTTTTGGATAATTATTAGTTAACAAATAAAAAAGAAAGTATTTGATAAAATACGATATATGCTGTTGGGATAACTGTTGGTAGTTGGAATATTAACTCGAAGTCCCATTTTTTTAGGCATTGACTCGAAGTCAATTCCATTTTTGTCGACAATGACTCCAACAAGTCAATTCCATTGAGAATGCTGGTACAATATTAATTGTATATTAACCACTCAGTCCCACTAAATGGAAAAAATGGGAGAAATCTTGATAGCGTAATGAAAGAATTAGGAACTGAGCCATGTTTTGTTTAGAAGCCACGATCAAACATTAATCTGGTCACAATCAAAGACCTCCATCTCCCTATTTTAATTTGGCTATAAATCTTCGTCTTTGATTACTTAGCCGTATGCACATTTTTCCTTTAAAGTAAATCTCACTGAAACACTTGCACTTAAACAGAGTTAGATATGGAGTCATGGGTGGGGTGGTCGCTTCTTCTATGTTGCCATATGTTCTTCTTTCACTTCTCATTCTCCCATTCCTTATGTCATCCTCACGATAATATTGCCTTACTCCAATTCAAAACCTCTGACACTTTTTCTTTTGGGTCAGTAGAGACCTCTCCCACTTATGATGATGCCACTTATGCTTTTTTCACCTATGCTGAATGCAGTGATATGGATCCAAAGACAGCAACATGGGAAAATGGGACAGATTGTTGCTCATGGATTGGCGTTACTTGCCATCCCATTTCTGGTCGTGTCATAGACCTCGATGTCTCATGCAGTGCTCTTTATGGTGAAATCCTTCCGAATAGTACCTTTTTCTATCTTTCTCATCTCCAATCACTTAATCTTGCTTTCAATTATATCGACTTTCAACTTTCATCTCTCTTTGGTGGATTTGTGAGTCTCACACACCTCAATTTGTCTTATTGTGTCTTTCAAGGTGAAATTTCTTCTAAAATCTCACAACTTTCAAAGTTAGAATCACTTGATCTCTCTCATAATTCCGGGTTAACGTGGAAAGAAAGCAGTTGGAAGAAGTTCCTCCAAAATGCAACATTTTTAAAGGAGCTTATTTTGGATGATGTAGATATGACTCAAAGTTCAATGAAGTCACTCAATCAGTCTACCTCTTTAATTAGTCTTAGTCTCAGTGACACTGGAGTATGGGAAAACTTGAAAAATGGCATATTATGCTTACCAAAACTTCAACAGTTGCACTTGTCATATAATTACGGTCTCCATGGCCAACATCTTCCCAGCTTCAGCTGCATTGGTGCTTCTCTCACTATATTGGATCTTTCATCTAATCAATTTGAGGGATCAATCCCTGCCTCTTTCTCAAACCTCACACATCTTACTTTCCTTGATCTCTCATATAACATCTATCTCAAAGGTTCAATTCCCTCCTCCCTCTTAACCTTTTCGAGTCTAACTTTTCTAGATCTTGGATTCAATCGATTCAGTGGCCAAATCCCAAATGTCTTTTCCCAGTCAAACAGTTTTGAAAAACTAGATTTGAGTCATAACAATATAGAAGGTGAGCTACCATCAACACTTTCAAATCTCCAAAGTCTCATTTTCTTGGATCTTTCAAATAATAAATTTAGTGGTCAAATTCCATCCTCAATTTCAAATCTTCAACATCTTATTCACTTGGATTTTTCATATAATGAATTTAAAGGCCAAATTCCATCCTCACTTTCAAATCTTCAACATCTCATTCTCTTGGATTTTTCATTGAATAAATTAAGTGGCCAAATTCCACCCTCAATTTCAAATCTTCAATATCTCGTTTTGTTAGATCTTTCACATAATAGATTGGAGGGTCCTCTGCCTAACAAAATAAGAAGTCTTTCAAACCTAACTCGATTATACTTCAATGACAACTTACTAAATGAAACAATTCCTCTTTGGTGTTTATCTTTGCCATCTTTGCTAGAACTAGATCTATCAAATAATCAGTTCACAGGACATATAAGAGCTACCGTATCACATTCCTTTGAATTTCTGTATTTGTGCAACAACAAGCTACATGGCAATATTCCACAATCAATCTTCACTCTTGTAAATCTCCGCCAATTATGTTTATCATCAAACAACTTTAGCGGTTTTCACAACGTCAATTACAATTTCCCTAGCTTAGAGAGATTGTATTTATCTTCTTTAGGTCTGACAGAATTTCCAAAATGGACAGGAAAAGTCCCAATGTTGACACAACTTGATCTATCCAACAACAAATTGAATGGAACAGTTCCCAAGTGGTTGCATGAAATGGATTCATTATATTTTTTGAACCTATCCCAAAACTTGTTGACAACTCCAATCAAGAAATTCTCAAGGAACTACAACCTCCACTTTCTTGATCTTAGTTTCAATTTACTCACTGGCGACGTCTCTTCATCCATTTGTAATGTAAGTTTACTTAATGTTCTCCTCTTGTCTCACAATAAGTTGGTAGGTAGCATTCCACCATGCCTTGCAAAGTTGCCTTCCCTTTCTATTTTGGATTTACAGAGGAACAAACTAAATGGAACATTACCAAGTAATTTCTCAATGAATGCTCATTTCGGCGTTATAAATCTCAATGACAACCAATTAGAAGGTATTTTGCCAAAATCTTTGTCCAATTGCACACAATTGGAGATCTTGAATCTTGCCAACAATCAAATTGAGGACAAATTTCCTGATTGGATTCAAACTCTACCAATGTTGACAGTATTGGTATTGCGTGCCAACAAATTGTACGGTCCCGTTCCAAGTTTAGAGATGAAACATGAATTTTCAAGTTTACTTATTTTTGATATCTCATCCAACTACTTCAATGGTTCAATACCAAAAACCTATATACAAAATTTTCAAGCAATGAAGAACGTTATTCGTTACAAAGTGGGCGAGCTATACATGCAACCTTCCAATAGTAATGCATATGTAACTGAGTCTGCAACTATAACTGAATTTGCAACTATAACAACAAAAGCCATAAATATGGCATTCAAAAAAATTCCAAAAAACTTTATAACCATTGATTTATCTAGAAACAAATTTGAAGGAGAGATTCCATATGTAATTGGAGAGCTTCATGCTCTTAAAGGACTCAACTTTTCTCATAATAGACTCAGTGGTTCTATTCCCCAATCCATTGGAAATTTGACAAATTTGGAATCACTGGATCTCTCCTCAAATATGTTCATGGGTAGGATACCCACAGAATTAACCAATTTGAACTTTCTTGAAGTCCTGAATCTTTCCTATAATCATCTTGTTGGAGAAATACCTGAAGGAAAACAGTTCAACACTTTTGAAAATAACTCCTACATTGGAAACTCAGGACTATGTGGGTTCCCATTGTCAAAGAACTGCAGTAACACTGAACAACAATCTCCATCTTCTCCAAACTTCTGGCGTGAAGAGAGATTTGAATTTGGATGGGAAGCAGTTGTTATAGGATATGGATGTGGAATAATAGTTGGAATTGGTCTTGGAATTTTTGTATTATTCATTGGAAAGCCTGAATGGCTTGTGAAAATGGTCAGAGGTGGTCTTCGTAAAAAGATGAGAAGAAAGTGAAATATGTGAAGTAGTGAAAAGTGAAAAAATAAATGAGATGGTACAATTGTCAGGCAAAGGAGGAGGATATGTTATCTGGAAAATTTAGTGAAAGAATTGCAGAAAAGGATAAAATTGTTCATTAGAGTTGTGTGTGTTGTTATTGCGCTAAACATGTTGATATTGTGGTTCTGTTTAGGTTGATGTTGTTAGGTGTGGGCAATGTGGTTGTATGTTTTGTTCATGTAATGTTAAGGTGAATGTGAAGAAAAAATGTTTAGGTTCAGGTGTTTAGGTTGATGTTTGTAGGTTCATGTAATGGATGATGTATCAGTATCTATTATAATGAGTTAAAATGAAGAATATGATTTTGTTGGTGAATGTTTAATTTAGTCCCCCTTTTGAAAAAAAAAATACAATGTGGTCCCCCTTTTGATTAAAAAATCTGCAATGTGTAATGTATATGACTATGATACATATGAAGGATACCGGACAAAATATAATAACATAAGTGTTATAAATCATTTAATAATATAAGATTATGAAGTAATAACATAATAACATTGTGTTCATTCACTTTTGGCTAGCGTGACAATTATACCATCAGCATTTTTAACGCTGTAAGTAAAAAAGACTTATTCAAATCCTTTTTACAAAATATGTCATCATGGTTTAATGTTGAAAATAATCATAATCGTATCATCGCATTGTACTAGTCATCTTTAACAAGTTAATTTGAAGAATTATATGAATTATCAAAACTTAATAGTTTAAAATTTTCAACTAGTTCATCAAATTTTACTAACGGGAGGTAATGACAAGGAGATCGTTTTCGACTGTCGCTCATAATCTTGATATTACATTATTTGTTAAATTAATAATTGTTGCTCCTCCTTATAATGTATCATTTAATCTTATATCTATCTTACCTTTAATTTCAACCCACTACTTGTTTCTAAAAGTTGAAGTTCCTTCCGTGCTCTCCTTCGCTAATTCTTCTTTTAATTTTGATATAAATGAAACCACTAACACAAAAGGCTAATCTGTTAAAGATCTCATTAAAAATTCATTGTGATCTAAGAAAGCATATATATTCACTTTCTGCATAAATAACATAATTGTTTTTTATGAGAAGACACACAAAAATTAATTGCCTTCTACAAATTCTTGGAGCTTCTTCATCTTCTATAGAAGCTATCAATGGCATGAGGATTGAAGATCAAAAGAGAGCATAGCAACGAAGGACGACCGACTTTCGGACCAATTCATACGAAACACTATCATTTAAAGAAATCAATATATACAGTTAAGAAATGACAAATTATTAAATAGTATTAAAAAATTTAAAAATACTACAAAAGGAAATAGAAAATGTATCTGGAAAAATAAAGAGAATAACATTTTCTTTAAAGTAAAGATTATAGTGAAGAATAAAATATTTACTTAATTACACTTTCGACAGTTAAATTATCATCATTTTACAATTTTTATTATCCATGTTTTCCATGCATTTTATCATCAAAAGTTTTTATTTCATTAATTTTACTGCAGTGACGTGATATCAGAAATGTTTTTAGAAAGATAAAAGACGTAGCTAATTCATGAAAAATTATGCCATATTAAACTCATTTTATTGATTTAAAAAGAAAAGTTCTGGCATGTCTTAATTAGAAACTTAATAGATTGATTTATAAGAATGGGCATAGTAAAATATGTTTTGGATTATAAAATGTATAAAATAACGATAGTTGAATAGTAAAATATTATTAAACTTTCAAAATTCATTGAACAAAAATTTCCATCTTCTTTAAAAGAGAAATTTGGATTTGGATGGGAAGCAGTGGTTATAGGATATGGATGTGGAATGATTTTTGGAATTGTTTTGTATTGTAGGAAAGCTTCAAAGGCTTCGGAAAATGGTTGTTGGATGAATTTGATCTAGAAACTATACTAATCATGTTGTGTTTTTTCACCGTTAGTATAATAGCTTGATAGAGTACTATCTTCTAATTTGAATTTGCAGACACATTCTCTTTAAGAATATGATACAATACTATCTCAAATTTTGTTTATGAAAAGAATAACCAATCTATCATTTGAATCAAGTCATAATATTGAAATGATTAGACATTCTAAATTTAAAATAAATTATAATTTTTTAAAGTTTAACTTATCTAAAATATTTGATAACTATTTATATTGTTAAAAGCATAACAAATGAAGAAACAAGTAATTAATGGTTTTTGTATGGAATTATTTATTAATTTTCCTGTCAAATTTTCATCCAAACAAACAACCATTGAAAAACCTTTTACAAAGGACACATGTCAATAATTTCAATGGGAATATTTTGGTAAAATTAATGGTAATTTGTTATAATATATTATAAATATGTTATTTTTACGTTCATAATATATTAGTGTAGTGTATTTCACTTTACTTTTTCACTTCTAATAAATAATTTAGTAGATAATTAAGGATAATTATGCTAAGAAAAAATAATTAATTGCCTTCTCTAAATTCTTGAAGCTTCTTTATCTTTCATAGAAGCTATTAATGGCATGAGGGTCATTGGCCTTTGGTTAAGTGAAACTCAGTTGTATAATCAAGAAAAGTAAATGTCACAAACAATACTAAAAAAAATAAAGAGAAGAGAAAAAAAAATGAATGGCAAAGAATTAATTGAAAAAAAAAATATTTATTACTGTATAGCAAAATTTTGATTGTTCAGCTCATATATAGTATTTATAATTAAGTTTATTCTTCAACAAATTTAGTAACAAACTTTTAGTTCTTAAATAATTTATAATCAAATCAATATATTTAATTTTTTTTAAACGCTATCATTTACATGGTTAAAAGAGGACAAATAAATAAATAATATTCAAAAATTAAAAATACTAAAAAGAAATCGAAAATGTATCTGAAAAGATAAAATGAATAACATTTTCTTTACATTAAAGATTGTAAGCTTTAATAAAATGTTTACTTAATTACAACTTTTACTGTTAAATGATCATCCTTTTACAATTTTTGTCATCCATATTTTTTTATGCATTTTATCATAAAATAAAACTATTTCACTAATTTATAGTCGTGCCCACATGTCTGAATTTTTTAAAAGATTAAAGAAGTCATTTTGTAGCTAATTCTTGCAAGGTCGAACTAAACTCATTTTATTTATTTATAAAATTTAACCATGGGTATAGTAAAATATTTTTTCTATAATAAAATTCTAAATTAAGGATAGTTGGATAGTACATATTATTCAAGTATAAAATTAGAGCTGTCAATAACCTGCAGGCCACTTTACCCACCACAGATTTGAGTCGAGTTGAATTTGAAAAGATTGTATTTTTTTTACACGGGTCAGATTTCAACCCGGCTCATTTAAACTTGGCTCATGCGGGTTGAACCCGTGGTAGACCGGGTTGGCCCATCAATCCACCTACCTAATTTTATTTTATTAAAATTTAATTTTAATTTTATAAAAAAATATTTATTATTTTTTTTTGCTTGAAAAAATTATTTAAATTCCTTATTTTCAAAATTAATTAAACACTCATGTTGACAATGAAATTTGGGAGTAAAATTTGTTTAGATTTGAATTATAGAAAATTTGTAATTTTTTTTATTTAAAAAAAAATTGTAATTAAGTGAGCCCGTGAGCCAACCCGTTTACCCACCAACCCGTGGTGTGTCGGACCGGGTTCAAATTTTTCTGACTCGCTAATAAATGAGTCGGGTTGGGTTGGCTCACTAAGTGACCAATCTGTGGTGGACCGGGCCGGGTGGCCCGTTTTGACAGTTCTATATAAAATACTTCATAAAAATATAAAAAAAAAATTGTATACATTATATTGAAAAATTTTAGAACTGTTTTAGTATTAATGTATACGAAGAGGGAAACACAATGTGGGTTTATGTTTTCAGATAATAATCAGTTAACAAATAAAAAAGAAAGTATTTAATAAAAAAACAGATGTGCAGATAAATGTTGGTAGTTGGAATATTAAATCCAAATCCAATTTTTGGGGGCATTGACTCCTAAGTCAATTCCATTTTTTGTGGATGAGATACAAAGTAGAATAAGTTTTAAGAAGGAAACCAAACCTATAGGTCTCTTTTTGGTTGGGACAATATTAATTGGGTTATAGATGGATAGAAAATGGATGTAATAATTGAAGATTTAGGACTTATCTCCAATGACTTTTGGTAGTAGGAGTGATGCTTGTATAGGATATGTGTTGTTTAGGCGTCACATTCATACATTAATTTGGCCGCAATCAAAGAACTGCATCTGCTATTTTAATTTGGCTATAAATCTTCATCTTTCATTCCTTACCCGTATGCACAATTTTTCTTTGAGTAAATCTGAGTGAACACTTGCACTTAAACAGAGCTTAAAATGAAGTCATGGGTGAGATGGTTGGTTGTTGTATGTTGGCATACGTTGCTGTTTCACTTCTCATTCTCCCATTCCTTATGTCATACTCACGATAAAATTGCCTTGCTCCAATTCAAAACCTCTCTCAATTATTCTCATAGTGGTAATGTTGATACAAAGATAGGAACTTGGGAAAATGGAACAGATTGTTGCTCATGGGTTGGGGTTACTTGCCATCCCATCTTTGGTCGCGTCATAGGTATTGATGTCTCCTCCAGTGGCCTTTTCGGTGCAATCCTTTCCAATAATACTCTTTTTCATCTTTCTCATCTCCAATCACTTAATCTTGCTTCCAATTTTTTCTTCAACTTTCAACTTTCATCCCTCTTTGATGGGTTGGTGAGCCTTAAACGTCTAAATTTGTCAAATTCTTTCTTTATAGGTGAAATTCCTTCTCAAATCTCACAACTTTCCAAATTAGAATCACTTGATCTCTCTCATAATATGTTAACATGGAAAGAAAGCAGTTGGAAGAAGTTCCTCCAAAATGTAACATTTTTAAGGGAGCTTATTTTGGACCATGTAGACATGACTTTGAGTTCGATGAGTTCGCTCAATCTGTCTACCTCTTTGGTTAGTCTTAGTCTCGAAAGCACCAGTATTCAAGGAAACTTGAAAAGTGACATTTTATGCTTACCAAAACTTGAACAATTGCACTTATCAGATAATAGTTACAGTCTCAATGGCCAGCATCTTCCCAGTTTGAGTTGCAGTGGTGCTTCTCTAACTCTATTGGATCTTTCATCTAATCATTTTGAGGGGTCAATCCCTGTCTCTTTCTCCAACCTCACGCATCTTACTTTCCTTGATCTCTCATATAACATCTATCTCAACGGTTCAATTCCCTCCTCCCTCTTAACCTTTCCGAGTTTAACTCTCTTGGATCTTCAATTGAATCAATTCAGTGGCCAAATCCCAAATGTCATTCCCCAATCAAACAGTTTTGAAAAACTAGATTTGAGTCATAACAATATTGAAGGTGAGCTACCATCAACACTTTCAAATCTCCAACGTCTCATTTTCTTGGATCTTTCAAAAAATAAATTTAGTGGTCAAATTTCATCCTCAATTTCAAATCTTCAACAACTTATTCACTTGGATCTTTCATATAATGAATTTAAAGGCCAAATTCCATCCTCACTTTCAAATCTTCAACATCTTGTTATCTTGGATCTTTCGGAGAATGAATTTAGTGGCCAAATTCCATCCTCAATTTCAAATTTTCATAATCTCACTACTTTGATACTTGCTAAGAATGAACTTAGAGGTCAAATTCCTTCCTCACTTTTAAATCTTCAACACCTCATTTTCTTGAATCTAGCATATAATAGATTGGAGGGCCCTCTACCCAACAAAATCACAGGGCTTCCAAACCTAACTGACTTACACTTGAATGACAACTTACTAAATGGGACAATTCCTGTTTGGTGTTTATCTTTACCGTCTTTGCTAGAATTGGATCTGTCAGATAATCGGTTCACAGGACATATAAGTGCAATCTCGTCACAATCCTTGAAGTCTTTGTATTTGTGCAACAACAAGCTACAAGGCAGCATTCCACCATCAATTTTTTCCCTTGTAAACCTAACTGGATTGTGTTTATCATCAAACAACTTCAGTGGCCTTCATAACTGTTCATTCTTCACCGACGACAATTACAAATTCCCTCACTTGGATAGATTGTATTTATCTTCTATGGGTTTAGCCGAATTTCCAAAATTATCAGGAAAAGTCCCAATGTTGGCACAACTTGATCTATCCAACAACAAATTGAATGGAACACTGCCCGAATGGTTGCAGGAAATGAATTCACTACTACTTCTGAACTTATCCCAGAACATGTTGATTGATCCAATGAACCAACTCTCGAGGAATTCCGGTCTCTTAATCCTTGATCTCAGTTTCAATTTACTCACTGGCGGCATATCTTCCTCAATTTGTAATGTAAGTTCACTTCTTGCTCTCATTTTGTCCCACAATAAGTTGACAGGTGGCATTCCACCATGTCTTGCAAACTTGAAATTCCTTGCGGTTTTGGATCTACAAAGGAATAAGCTAAATGGCACTTTACCAAGTAACTTCTCAATGGATAGTGGGCTTGGTGTTTTGAATCTCAATGACAACCAATTGGAAGGTATTTTGCCAAAATCTTTGTCTAATTGCTCACATCTAGAGATCTTGAATCTTGGCAACAATCAAATTGAGGATAAATTTCCCTATTGGCTTCAAACTCTACCAATGTTAGCAGTGCTAGTATTGCGAGTCAACAAATTTTATGGTCCCATTCCAAGTTTAGAGAAAAATCATGGATTTTCAAGTTTATTAATTTTTGATATCTCATCCAACTACTTCAGTGGTCCAATACCAAAAACCTATCTGCAAAATTTTCAAGCCATGAAGAATGTTACTCAATATACACTCAATGAGCTATACATGAATCAATGGCTTCAAGAATTTGTAAGTGTAACAACAAAAGCGATAAGTATGACATTTAACAAAATTCCAAAAAACTTTGTAATCATTGACTTATCCCGAAACAAATTTGAAGGAGAGATTCCATATGTAATTGGAGAGCTACGTGCTCTTAAAGGACTCAACTTTTCACATAACAGGCTTGGTGGTCTTATTCCCAAATCCATTGGAAATTTGACAAACTTGGAATCATTAGACCTCTCCTCAAATATGTTCACCGGTAGGATTCCTATAGAATTAGCCAATATGAACTTCCTTGGAGTCCTGAATCTTTCCTGTAACAATCTTGTGGGAGAAATACCTCAAGGAAAACATTTGGACACTTTTTCAAATGACTCCTACTTAGGAAACTCGGGATTATGTGGGTTCCCATTATCAATGAAGTGCAACAACACTGAACAAAAATCTCCATCTTCAAATTTTCGAGGAAAAGAGAGATTTGGATTTGGATGGGAACCAGTGGTTATAGGATATGGATGTGGAATGCTATTTGGAATTGGCTTGGGATTTTTGTACTGTAGGAAAGCTTGAATGAATTGTTAATATGGTTAGAGGTGCTGAAAAATAACTCATGAAAACTGCAACAGAATAAATGAGTGGATAAGTGGCTTGACTGAAGAATGTTTCATGCACTTGTTCTTGTTCAATTTCAATTCTGTTGGAAAACAATTGTAAATCAAGAATCTCATTACATAGTGTACGTTCTACTTTTTCTCACATTTCCTTTACATCTTCAAATTTTGTGTGGGAGGAATGAACTTAATTTTTCTAAGTCATCTATCCTCTCAATCAAGTCACAGTATTTAGATGATAACGCATACCAAGTTGAAAATAAGCTAGAGATTTCTAAAGTTTAATTTATCTGATATGAAATGAGTGTTTTATATTATAAAAGCATGAAGAAACAAGTAATTCACAGTATCTGTCTCGACTTATTTATTTATTTTCCTCTTTGACATTTTATTCTAAGAATAAACATTTTTTGTTAAACATATTAGTAAGTTTGGGTGGAAAGGAGTGATAGACGTCTTGTTTTTTCTGGAAGAGATGCACTAAACCTTCATTTGAGGGTCATCAAAGTGTCCTAAAAAATCCACCAAACGATCTTAGGCAATGGCATCACTGTGTGACTGTTGCCATGGATATATATATATAGAGATAGATATAGATAGATATAGATTGATAGATATATGAGTGAGATTGTATACAAAAATATATAGATTGATAGATATATGAGTGAGATTGTTGCCATGGGGTTTATTCTAAGGTAGGTTCATCGATTGCAAAACCAATACATTTTTCTTCCCCTTTTCCAATCACTAATAAACACTGCAACAAGGAACGCGTGACATCGACGTACCTCCCGTTCACGAACACCCGCGCCAGCGCCACCGGCTCGCCGACCAGCTCCTTCACCTCACGGAGAAAATCCCCATGCAGCGACATGTCGCGCTCGTCCACGCGTTGTGTCTCCTCATCTTCCTCTTCGTCAAGCTCTCTGAGCGTGTAACGACTCCCGTGATGAGTCCAACGTGGTTGTAGAGTCCCTGATCATCAGCATCGTCTTCACCATCCTAAGTGAAGGTTGTGTAACAAGCTTAATGCTTCATCCGCTGCGGATTTGATGGGGCGTTTGTTGGTTTGGGACCTGGAAGCAATGGATTGGAGGGTTCAGAGGCACTAGAGCTGGAGGTTGGGAGCTTGAGGTTCTAAAGCAAGCTCTTTTCTACTCTGTGAATGAGCGAGGTTTCGAGGGTGACAGGCTCCTATGCAAATGGAGTTCTCCCTCAATCTCCTATGTACACCAGCCCCGTCACCAACACCTTCTCATCGCCGGAAATTAGGCGTTGCTGCTGCTCCTCCACTCCCTCCGCATTCGCCACTCCGTCGAAGCGTCGCTCTCCATTCGCCTCCACACATACCATTGATGCACGAGTCTTCTCCGGATTGAGCAATCCGGAATGGGGCATGAAGAAGCATGAAGATGGAAATGGAGGTGTTTTGCGGCACACGTGGAAGAAAAGAAAGGAGGTACCGGAAGATTATAATTTGAAAAGAGTTTTTTTAACAACTTCCGCAACTTTTTTTTTGGCAATACTTGTAATTGATCTGTTTGAAATATTATTTTAAAATAAATTTAAATATATTAATAAAGTAGTGACTATGGTAAAAAAAGTTGTTAACTTATAATTTAAGATTTTTACTATAATTTAGTAAAGGATAAAATGGAGATATAAAGTTTATAGGAGTGCAGAAAAACAAATGGAGGTGCAGGAAAAAAAGGCCTAAAATCTATTATTTGAACTTATTTGTAGAATCTTTTATTTAAGTACATCAATAAATTTGATGTTTTAATTTAGGCAGTTGCTTCCTTCACCACCACTGAATGTTCTTTGCACCACCTTATATTAATTTTGTCCTTCTCTAAAACGGATGTCAACATCCGTTTCACCTTCAACGGATATTGACATCCGTCCGTTCATATATTTTATATTTTAATTTATTTTTTTATTTAAAAAGAAAAAGAAATTTTTAACGGATGTACCGTTAACAGATTGTCACATCCGTTTTAATAAAAATTTTAAAACTATTTTGATTATTATTTAAATAATAATATATAAAATAAATTAATAATTATTATTTTATTAAATAAAATTAAATTAATTCATAAATAATTAAATAATAATTTTAAATTAATTAAATAATATTTATATATTAATTTAAAATATAATAAATTAAAAACTAAAAATTTAAAAAGAAAAAACTTCATGTTGCCACATTCGTTTTAATAAATTTTTAAAAACTATTTTATTATTTAAATAATAATACATAAATTAAATTAATAATTATTATTTTATTAAATAAAATAAAATTAATTTATAATTAATTAAATAATAATTTTAAAAAAATTAAATAATATTTATATATTAATTTAAAATATAATAAAATAAAAAACTAAAAACTTTAAAAAGAAAAAACTTCACGGATGTAACATCCGTTTTAATAAATTTTTAAAAAGTATTTTAATTATTATTTAAAATAATAATACATAAATTAAATTAATAATTATTATTTTATTAAATAAAATAAAATTAATTTATAAATAATTAAGTAATAATTTTTAAAAAAATTAAATAATATTTATATATTAATTTAAAAACTTAAGAAAACTAAAAACTTAAAAAAAAAAACTAAACGGATGTGGGATATCCGTTGAAAAAAAATTTCTTCAACGAATGTCGACATCCGTTCAAGAGAAAAGGAGGAGGTGTAAGATATTTTAAAATATAAAAGATAGTTTTGAAATTTAAAAAAAATGTGATAGTACAGAAAGCAATGTATGATGGTGTTGGGAGTAACCCTCTTTAATTTATTTTTTTAATATAAAGTGCAATTAGTAATTGTGGGGTACAGAAAACAGAGACCCATTACTCTTTAAGATACTCTTGTGTGGCCCCACTCGTTAAAAAATATGAATTTGATATTTATCGATAAATATATAATTAAGATAGAAATGTACACTGTACACTGTATATGTTTGAAATGTACACTGTATATGTTTTATATTTAATAATTTCAAATTGTTTAAGAATCAAATCGTTGAGAAATTCAGATTTAAAATAATTTAAATTTTTTTTTTCATTTTTACAAGTGTATTTTAAAAATAAAACGGTGACAAAAATTTGAAATAATATCGTTAAAGCTTTTAATTTGTTTAGTTTCTAATCAAAGTTTTACCTGAGGTAAATTTTTTAAATATTTTCTTTATCTCTATCCTTAAATAATCTCACATGAAGTGATAATTATAATCACGTTTGATTGTTAAATAATTAATTTATGACATCACATGATATATTTCTTTTGAACTTTGTTTTTATTACTCATCATATCTTCAAATGTATTAACATTAGATATTAGAAACCTAGATCAGTGGGTACAACATCTATCTAAACATGATATGTAATTCTTTTTTATTAACTATGTTTCTTAATCTCTTGTATATTGGTATGGTGTGATTAAGTCAAACTTCTGAATGACGTAACAAATAATCATTGATGGCATCACATCAATTGATAAAAAATTAAAACATATTTAAATTATATCTAGCAATTTAAAATTAATTTTCTCCAACTTTACAGCAAACATCATTCGCCTTCTTGATTAATTATTGTTTCCTGCAAAAGATTTCTGATTAAAACATCAGACTTCCTACATTCTTAAAAAAATTAAATATTCATAAACCGTTAGTGGTCAATTTTTTATATTCCCGTAAATATTTCAAAGTAACAAAATAAATTGAAACGGGATCTGATGGAATGTGAAATAGAAAGAGACGTGACTAAATATATTAAAAATTTAATAATAATAATAATTATTATTATTATATAAAATATATGTTGCGTAATGCGGTTTTCTATTGGCCCAAACCGAATCACACACAGCTGTGACGATGAACATGTCAGCCATAATGATCCGACGGCTGTATTTCGGTGAGATCAGATCAGATCAAAACAAAAACCACATCGAAGTCGGTTCCACAAAACACCAAAATAACTATACACCAAGACTGCGACGTGTTTGAACGGTAGAGCGAGTTCAAAACCTACAAATACTCTCACAGTTACCTCACGCGCCCAACGTGGAACCAAAACAAAACAGTAACAGGACTTGGGAGTCTCACCGTGTCTTCTCTTCTCTGTCACTTTGCCTACCCACTAAGAAAAATCGATCCTTTCTTCTCTTTCCTACGCTTCTCTTCATTCAATGTGTTGTGAGTGAAACAGTAAAAGGTTGTTGAACATTAAAACAACCTATACATCATTTTTATGTGTGGGTATTTCTTATTATTAGTTTTACTTGACAAATGCAATTACTGCAATGCATGTACCACCGTCTGCGTGGTTCTTACTCAACTTCTTCTCTTTCATGTCTTCTTTCTCCATCTCAACATTCCCAATTCAATTTTGCTGTCTGGGGAAAGGGGTAAATAACCGAATACCAATAACAGTTCATTAAGAAAAGAAAAGGGACATTACACAGATGTGAAATGCGTTGTACCCTTTTGATATGTTTGATGGAATTGAGTTTCTGTTCGTTTTTTATGTCATGGGGTTTTCTCAATAACTAATCTAACGAACTATTTTATTTTTTTTCTGTTTTAGCATTTGTGTTCTGTTTTTTCCTTTTTAAGCTTATCTTTTGTTTTTGTTATCTGTCAGGACAACGTTGGACAGGTCGGTGAGTCCGGGAGATAAACCGCTTCTTGTTTTCGTTTTGTTGTAGATTTGGTCGTTATATTTGAATTCGACCGTGTAGCATTGCATCAGGCAATAAGTTGTTGAGTTACCAGGCATAAACGTATTGTTTGTGCTGCAAGGGTAATTTTTGTAGTTTGGGGATACAATACAATTTGTAGGTTCGGTTAGTGATTCTTCAAGATGTCTAAATTCGAAGGTGTTATTGTCTCCGATCAATGGCTTCATAGCCAATTCACGCAGGTTGAGCTTCGCAGCCTGAAATCAAAAGTAGGTTCATTTCATTGCTTCCCTGTAATGGGCCTTCTGGTCCAATTTCATCATTCTTTTAAATTTGACGTCTTTCATGCTTGTGTTTTTTCCCCTTATATGAACCTTCTTCTTCCTGGTGTTGTAGTTTGAGACTTTAAAGAATCAGAATGGTAAAGTTACGTTTGGAGATTTGCCACCTTTGATGGTGAAGGTAAACGCATTCAGAGGCATGTACAGTGAGGATGAGATTAGGGGGATCTTGGGGGAATCAGGCACTGATTTTACCAATGACATTGATTTTGAAATGTTCTTAAAGGTTAGTGGTTTGGTACCTTCGATTCTTTCTTTTTTAACATTACTTGATTCTGAACTTTTTTCCAAGTAGTGAACTTGAAATAGTGGGATGATGTCTGAATTAGTTGTATTAATGAAACAGTTTGTGTGCCATTTAACAACGTTAAATATAATGTACGTAACCTTCCAATTGATTACATTTTCCATGCAGTCATATTTGAATTTGCAAAGCCAAGCTACTGCAAAACAGGGTGGTAGGAGGCACTCCTCGTCATTCCTCAAGGATACTGTGACCACCCTTCTTCACACAATCAGTGAATCAGAAAAGGCCTGTTACGTTGCCCACATAAACAGCTATCTTGGTGATGATCCATTTTTGAAGCAATATCTTCCATTGAACCCAGCTTCAAATGATATATTTGATCTTGCAAAAGATGGCGTTCTTCTGTGGTATATAAGCAGGGTCTGCTGATTGTTGCATTTTACTTATGTGTGTCTGAATCTTTAATATGTATTGACTTTGTTACATGTTGTGTTTAATGCAGTAAACTCATCAATGTTGCTGTTCCTGGGACTATAGATGAGCGAGCCATCAATTGCAAACGCAGTCCTAGTCTTTGGGAGGTCAACGAGAACCATACCCTATGCCTCAACTCCGCTAAGGCTATTGGCTGCACAGTGGTTAACATTGGTGCACAGGATTTGGTTGAAGGAAGAGTAAGTTTTAGCAGTCTGCACCCCGTAAATTCTCTATAGACATTTACCTAGGTTCCTAACACTTAGTCTTTCTCACATTTCTGTTGGTTGTTTATGTTGCAGCCTCATCTTGTTCTAGGGTTGATTTCCCAAATTATAAAGGTAAAAATACTTGAACTGCATATATCATTAATTTAATTTTAGCTTAGTTATTTGAATTTGTTTGTATGTGGAAATCAGTTTTCCTACTGCCCTTGCTGATATTTTGACTTGTGGAATGATTAATTAGTCATTGTTCTCACTTTTGCTCCCACTATCTTGGATTTCAGATTCAGCTGCTGGCTGATCTCAACCTTAAGAAGACACCTCAACTTGTGGAATTGGCTGATGACGGTGAGGTAATGAGATATGCATTTTTTTCTTCTTCTTTAATATATATTTTCATTGCAATCAAATCAAATTGTAATGTTTCATTCATTGCAAATTTCGTTGTTGTCTCAGGATATCGAAGAGCTTCTTAATTTGTCTCCCGAAAAGGTTCTACTAAAATGGATGAATTTTCATCTCCAGAGAGCAGGATACGAGAAAACTGTCAGAAATTTTTCTTCTGATGTTAAGGTAATTGAGCATGTCTTTAATAGCATTTTATGCTTAGGTTGACTAATTTATTATTTGTTAATTTTCTTTGTAATTATTTTTGTATTCTTTAAGAATGAGTACAACTAAATAAATGCAATTGGAGGATTACTTTAGTACTTTGAGTAATGCTACATATAAATTTGTACAATGGTATTTAGGATTTTAAATCTTGGAAATAGTATTCTTTGACATCTAGATGCCTTAGTATTTTGCTTAATACATTTTAAAGAGGATTTTCACCACTAGCAATCCAATTCCAATTTTTCTTGTGTTTGTTCTTGCTGAGTTCCGATTTCTTCAACTCCCAGATTCTAAGCCAATAGTGCTATAACTCATGAGAGTTTATTCCTCTATAATCTGAAATCGAATCAAGCTATTATCAATCCACTGTTCTAATTTGTTCACACCCTTTTATTTACAGGATGGAGAGGCTTATGCTTATCTGCTTAATGTCCTCGCTCCTGAACATTGCAATCCAGCCACCTTAGATATCAAGGATGCCAATGAAAGGGCAAATATGGTCATTGATCATGCAGAGAAAATGGGCTGCAAAAGATACTTGGCCCCGAGGGATGTTGCTGAGGGTACTTCGAATTTGAATCTTGCATTTGTTGCACAACTGTTTCATCACAGGTATGAAATGAATTGCATAGTTAATTCTATGCAGACTATTTGATAATTTAAATAAATACCCATATGCATGTATGCACTTTTCTTTAGTGGAGGATTCCTTTTCCTTGGTTTGTTTAGTGTATCATAATCAGAAAATACTTTAATTTTGCAGCATTACATATGTGAATTTCTGGATTTGTTTTTTCCATTTAAGTGATGTGGTTATTTAATTATGGCCCTACATATTGCAGGAGTGGTCTGTCCACAGACACTAAAAAGATTTCCTATGCTGAGATGATAACTGAAGATGTGCAAACATCTAGAGAAGAGAGATGCTTCCGACTGTGGATCAATAGTCTTGGAATTTCTACACATGTAAATAATCTATTTGAGGATGTCAGAAATGGGTATGTGTTCCATTTCTTAAACTGTATTTATTATTTTGTCAAAATAGAAAGCCTTGTATATGTTTAAAACTGTAAATTTTTTGGGTCTTAAAACATAATGACCAAAAGATCTACCTGGCAGATATTTATTCACTTGTATGCAAGAGCTCTTCAATTGCTCTCTTTTTTAATAAACTTATATAATTCTCCTGCTATCCCATGTTGGGAAAAAGAAAGTGAATTTGATATCCAACTTTATAAAATTCACTGTGTTTGATTTCTTTTACTTTCTGCATGTAGATGGGTACTTTTAGAGGTGTTAGACAAGATTTTTCCAGGATCAATTAACTGGAAACAGGCGACAAAACCTCCAATTAGAATGCCCTTCAGAAAAGTAGAGAACTGCAATCAGGTCATAGAAGTTGGTACACAACTGAGATTCTCACTAGTCAATGTATCTGGAAACGACATTGTGCAAGGAAATAAGAAGCTTATTCTTGGTAATATCTTCATCTCATTATAGCTTCCACACAAATATTATGATCATATCTGTGTAGCTTTCAATTTGGTCTAAACTATTATGTTTCATTTTTCAGCTTTATTGTGGCAGCTGATGAGGTTTACTATGCTTCAACTGTTGAGAAATTTGAGATCTCATTCCCAAGGAAAGGAGATCAGGGATGCAGATATCCTGAAATGGGCAAACAGAAAAGTGAAGAGCACTGGCAGAACTTCTCAAATAGAGAGCTTCAAGGTTTTCTCCAAAACAAATTCTGTTTATTTGTTGTTAATAACAATGTTCTGCAACAAAACTATAGATGATGATTTACTAGTAGTGACACATTTTTTTATCCAACTTATCTAAAGGACAAGAGCTTGTCAAGTGGACTCTTTTTCCTTGAGCTTCTGAGTGCTGTTGAGCCCAGACTTGTCAATTGGAACCTTGTCACCAAGGGTGGAAGTGGTATGATTCCTTCCAAATGTTACCATTTTGTATAGATAGATATATAGATATATATAGGGATGTGTATATAAACAGGTCCTTTGTATATACAGTGTAATAAATTTGTTATTTTCTGATCCCTTCCAAATTTGCTTAATTTGTTGTTGTAGATGATGAAAAGAGGTTGAATGCCACCTACACAATCAGTGTTGCACGAAAGCTTGGTTGCTCCATTTTTTTGTTACCTGAGGATATTATGGAGGTATGGTTGCAACAAAACTTTGTCCACTCCATACTGTTGGAATCATTTTTTTCACAAACACACTAATTAGAGAAACAAGCACTTATCATATTACAAGAGAAACATGTAAGGTAAAATGAATTCAACTTTTCCCACAAGTTAAAATCAACTAAAACCCTTCAACTTTAATGAAAACTTCTTCCATCTAACATCTAAAAAAGCTGAACTGCATAATTTAATTTTAGCTGAACTTCGTAGCATTTTACCTTTTTATATTCTTCTGTTTCCAGAGAAGCAAGCTTATTCAACAAATAGATACATTCTGGATTGACTTTGTTTATGATGTGCTTCTCACTTTTTCTTGGTTGATCTCATGGCAGGTTAACCAGAAGATGATACTCACTCTTATAGCTAGCATAATGTATTGGAGCCTTCAACAACAGACTGAAGATCTAAATTCATTTCCTTCTCCTGCTAACACTGCAACTACCACCACACCTGAAGCATCTCCAGCACCTTCGGTTTGCGGTGAAGATGAAAATTCCTCCATCGGCGGCGAGTTCTCCAACTTGAGCGTGGATGATACCACCTCTGACAGCACAGCCTCTTCACAACCGGAGTCTGATGGCGTTGCTGCAGCAGATGAGCTGTTATGAGTCCTCTATCTGCATGAGATGATGTCTGCTACATGTTTTTGCAAAGCTTAAGGAAGCATTTTCACCATGCCTCAACCTTCAAACAGAGGTTACGGATGTAAACAAATCTATAGAATAGTAGATGTGAATAACTTGTACAAAAATTTCTTGTTCTTTGGAGAGGAATGCATGCTTATTCAGAGGGATCAGAATGAATAAAGCTTCAGAGGGAAAAGAGAGAAATGAATGTGATCAATTCACACTACTCTATTTTGTATTTTGTCATTCGTTACGTTCATGTCACAACCAACAGCAACAAATATAATAAGTTTTCATTCATTAGAAATGTTTCAATATAATGTTTCTATATATAATAAGATTATATATAATGTTTCTATATTTATATATTTTTTATTTATATTATTGTTATTCTTTTTAGAAAATTGATTGGAAATGTTAACATTTGTTGTTGTCCCCTTGTTTATTGGTGCCAAGTAGTGGTAGTGGACGTGGTGTAATATGTGTGGCGTAACATTCTCAATTCTCATATTATTTGAATACATTATATGTATAGAAAATATTTAATTTTTTGAGTTTAGCATTTGAATAAAAATTAGTGTGGATATATCTATCTCGTTCTTCTGCTCGTCTCAATATTAATGTTCTTCTTATAACATTTTTAATTTATTTTAGTTTATAAGATACCTTTCAAATTTTATATTAACTTTTCTTGATACTTAGTTTTGTAAATTATCTTTAAAACACATTTAATATTTTTACTCTTCTTTCTTTATAAAAGTGGTCAACGTATATTGTATGAAAAATAGAAACATATCAAACAAGTAATTTTTACGTCACTTTAATTATATCATAATAAGTTATAACCAACTTTACAAATTTGAATAAAAGTAATGTATATATATATATATATATACACACACACGAATACCAGCAAGAAATTAAAAAAAGAAAATCATAGTGTAATATTTTTAATAGAATATAACTTTCTTTTGTATGAACTTCGCGATTTTTGTACCTTTTCAAGATAAATCAATACTATTTTTCAAATTACTATTGCCTAAAACTAAACATGAATTATATCTCAAAAACTATTCAAAATAAAAATTTAACCAAAGATACAAAAGTTCAACATGTATGTATACAAAATAATAAATAGAATCTTTCGTTAAATGTACAATCGTATCTATTAATCAGTATTCACTATGTTTTTTTTTTGTCATGATTTAATCTTAAATTTATTCATCAAATTTTTTGCATACTCATTTCAACAATTTTATAAGAAAGACTACAAAGACGATTAGATTATATATAGATATAAAATGTTTTTTCTAAACTTGCTTAAATAACTAATAATTTGACTCTTACGCAATTTACAGTAATTTCCATTCCAATATGAATATTTTGTAGTCTCATTTATAAAAATATTGATAAATAATATGTTTATCTTTCAATATTGAAAAAAGATATCCTAAAGAATTCGGTGTCTATACACGGTTTTAGCTAAAGATAATATATTAAATATAAGTATCTGAAAGTCCTTATCATGCTTTAAAACATAAATATCTCTCATAAATTAAAAATAAATATAAATTTGTATTCCTTAAAAAAGAACTATTACATATTTATTTCGAATTAATATATGAAAACAAATCAATGCAACTCTTATTATTTTCATTTTACACTAATTAATAGATAAAACTTATCATATTATATCTAAAAGAAAAAAAATATCTTAATCTCTTTTGTTTAAAGGTTAAAAACATTAATGAAAAATATTAAAACTTATCTTGTGTTTATCTTATTTGTTTTCTTTCACAGTAATCGTATTATAAATATAAAGATATTACTTCTTTTGTATTATCGTAATATTTATAAAGATATTATTTCTTATCTTATCCTAATTTTATCTTATTTGTTTTCTATTATCGTGCAAAATTATCATAGTCCTCTCTCTATAAAATGGTTCTTTGCGACAGGTGGCGTTCTCTAACTGAGAAGAAGAATACACGCGGCAACTTCTGCGAAAATCGAAGCAGCGCCAAAAAGTTTTCTCAAAGGTTTTAATTTAACTCTCTAACCTAACCTCACTCACATTCTCACTCCTAGCTTCTGCTGTTCCTTCCCTCTCTCGTGCGTTTCAACTTTCTTTCGCTGCTTCAGCATGATCGTTTTCTTTATCGATTTTAGAACCTAGGGTTTTTCTTCTTCCTAATCTTTTTTTATTTATTTTTATTTGTTCTACTGTTGCATTTTGCAATTTGTTACACTCATCTACCCGCGGCCACGGTGATTGATGAATGGGGAGAGAAGGGTGTTATGTTTAAACCCTGAATGGTTATGATTGTTTGGTATATGTTATCATTAGCAATTACACACTCCTTTGATTTGTGTTTTTTTTTTTGTTTCTTTGGGTAGTGTGAGTGGAAAGCAAGGCTCTGGGATGAAGAGGGATAGGTCATCGTATTCCGATGGTGAAGAGGAGTACGAGTCTGAGATTCAGTCAATATCTGTGTCAAATTACCATCTTGTAGACGATGAGGACAATCCTGTGTCTTTTGCTGTGTTGCCAATTCAATGGAATGATTCTGAGAACTCTGGTGACTGCAAAGAGAAGGTGTTTCTATACGGGGATGCCGATAGTGGGCTGTTGAAGACATTCGTGCAAGTGACGGCGTGGCGATTTGATATTTCCAATGTCAGACCCGAGGTATTCTTGCTGGCAAAGGATGGAAGGTGGATCAACCTTCAGAAGCCTAGAAAGAGTTTTCAAGAAGAAGTAAGGACTGTTTTGGTCACCCTTCACTTCCTCCATAGTGTGAAGAGACGGCATCAAATGTCTGTCGGATCTTTCTGGCAAGACTTCAGCAAGGATAAGGAGTTAATGTATTTTTTCCTCTTCTTAACTTTCTTATTCTGATAATAATGTACATGAAAGTGCATTTCTTGATTGCTTTTTTTCTGAACATGTATATCTAGTTCTTACGGTGTTAAGCCCTCAAAACATGATTTATCGGACCACATGCTTTTGATTGGCGAAGCTTCCAAAAGGGATGCTGTCTTAGCAAAGTCCAAGGTTTGTATTTCCCTTTCTATGTAGTCTTACTGTCAATTCTAGAAATTTTACGTCGTGGGTGCAATATTATTGTATATGTAAAGATTTAATCACTCATTTAGTCCCTGTACTTGTCTGAAATCTGAATGAGCTCGTGTTTTGGTCCCTGCTTAAGGTGATCATGTTAAGACCGCTAAAGAGTAAGTAAACTTCACAATATAAAAATTTCTTGCTTATATACACCAATAACACATAGGACCAATGACACCAAGGCCACAACATATTAAATTTCTGTTTTCATTACGAATGAATTAGAAGAAACAAAGTTTGGACATATAAAGACTAACTGGTAACCACACACACTTACACACACACATATATATAAATTTTTGGGGGGTAAGACTCAAGATTATGGATTGATTTTTGTATTGCATTTCATATTAAGGGGATAAATACTAATTATATTAACAAATTGTAAAAAACTCGTGGCTTCCCTCAAATGTGCCCAAGTAGGTCTGTACTTTAGTAGAAATTGCCATGTTAAACACAAATTAAAGAAATAGCTTTTCACTCTCCTTCCTCAACACATATGGAAATGTGTTAAATATGTTTTTGGTCCCTTAACTTTAAGTGAAAATTAAAATTAGTTAAGAGACTAATTCTAATTTTCACTTAAAGTTAAAGGATCAAAAACATATTTAACCTTATGGAAATTAATGATCACAAGTATTGTTTGAGTTTGACAATCTAGCCTAGTTATCAATCTTGGTTTCTAGGTATAGATCTCATGATTCTATTTTATTCTATACTTTAATTTGTTTAAGTAAATGATTTAGTTCCATAGATAAACGATAATACATTTTTAAGTAAGCTTTAAATGGAGTGTATCCGTCAAGGAATTACATATTGAGGAAGTTAATTGATGTAATTCACATATGGCACTTTGTTTGTGAACCACTTTGACTTCCGCTGTTGATGGGATGAAGAATATATAACAATAACTTGTACCGATTGACTCACTTTTAATTTCATTTTAAGGGGTCTACATAACCCTTCTTTGTTCTTTATATTGGATGATGTATCTATGGGATTTCATGTTTAGGAATAGTTCGTGAAACTGGATTGTAATAACAGTGAACTAGATAAGGTGTTTTGGTCTCATATATTGTTCCATCAATAAGAGTTTGCATGCGGCAATGGAATTTTGATTAATTGAGCTCTCTAATTTTCCCTGTTTTCATTAGATAAGACTTGTTTACTGTTCCCAACATGCTTGCTTCATTTTAATGCATCTGCATGATGACTTATACAGCTTTTGCTCGTGGTTTTGGGGAAACTGAAGAGTCAAAAGCTTCTTAACGAGGTCTGTTTTTACAATCATCAAAGATGATTTCTCTGAGGCATTCAATTCCAGCCTTGTGTATTTTTAATGATTTTTTCTACTTTATTTCAGGAAGTTAATGATTTTGAACTGCCAGGACTTCCGGTTGGTGGAACTGACGGTGATATGACAGATAAATCTAATGAAGAGTCTGATGAAACGGATGCTTTGGATGTTTGTGCACTTTGTGACAATGGTGGTAATGTTATATGGTATGTTAATTTTTCAGATGGGTTAGTTTACTTTAATAATCTGTATCTGTCCTCTTGTGTATCTTCTGGCAGCATACCTTTTGTTACGAATTATTGGAATAGAGATTGTGCATAATAATACTCTATACTGATATGATGTGTAAAGTTTCTATTTACAAAAGTTATGAACTACTTGATCTGTAGAAAATCCAGCATAAGCCAAATCCTGCCAAGATGTAATGAGCCATAATCATAATAAAAAAGGATACAAACAAAATCAGTAACCATTTCTTAAGATTGCTTCCTCATAAGATAACTAATAGATTCTACTATATATTCTAAAGATACTGTTAGGAACCTGATGTTACTATGTATTCTGATAAATTTCTTACAGTAAATTACGTGAAATTTTCATTTGCCTCCGTATGTGGAATAGTTTTTGAGTTTTTCTTCATAATTTAAAATTATTTAATGTTATTGCAGTTGTGATGGCGTGTGCATGAGATCATTTCATGCTACCGAGGAAGCTGGTAGAGAAAATTGTTGTTTTTCTCTTGGTTTTACCCAGAAGGAAGTTGATGTATGATGGTTCTCTATTGTTTTCCTTTTATAATGTTCTTGTCCTTTTTCATTTCATATATTTGGGAAGAAATTTGTTTGACTGTAGCCATGGAAAAATTATGCAGGAGATCCAGAACTTTTATTGTAAGAATTGTGAATATCGGCAGCACCAATGCTTTGCATGCGGCAAACTGGGGTCTTCTGATAAACTTAACAGTGTAGAGGTATAACAATGGAAATAGCTTTTCTTGCTTACATCATTTATTATTTTCATGTGGTTGAATGATGTGCCTCCTTGTAATTCTTAGTCAAATTATCGGTTGTTTAATACTTTATATTGACTTGTAGCCACGGTAGTAGAACTGAAATCCAAATAAAAAATTAAGCATGCTCTTTGAATCTTTTACATTTTCCTACCTTTTCTCTTCAACAAATAAAGCAATTTATTTTTGTATTACCCAACCCCAAAAGTAATCTTATTAAGGGATGCTGACATGTCTCTCATTTCCTCACAATGTAGACAATTTATGAAAACTAACCTTGGACATGAGTAGTATTTTATTCATCCCTCTTCTCAATCCATGCATACCTGTGAGCTACTGAGTCAAACACTTCTCCTGCGTCAATGTCTGTTCTATGTTGTAATGATTATGATTTATTCACTGCAACACCAACAAATCTTGGTAAAAAATGGTTGTTCTGGATCTTCTTTGTAATGCATGGAACTAAGTTTTTGGGATTCACCTTTCAGGTTTTTAAATGTACTTCTGCAACCTGTGACCGTTTTTATCATCCACGTTGTGTTGCAAAATTACTTCCCAAGGTGGTTAAGGATGCTACAGAGGAATTTGAGAGAAACATTGCTGATGGGATTCCTTTTACTTGTCCCCTTCATTATTGTTGTGTCTGTAAGGGATTGGAAAATATTATGGATCCTGAGTTGCAGTTTGCTGTTTGTAGACGTTGTCCAAAGGCATATCATCGTAGATGTTTGCCAAGGTGAGTCCTATTTTATTATGTGTTTCTTGTTTTCATTTTATAATTTTAATTGATTCTCAAATTGTTTTTTTCAGAGAAATTAATTCTGAAAACAATGATATACCAAGGGCTTGGGAAGGTCTTCTACCAAAGAACCGCATTCTTATATATTGCTTGTAAGTGTTGTGGACTTTTTAGTTTTTCAGTTTAAACTAGTTAATCCTTGACTATGTTTGACTTTTGCATTGACCAGAAATCATGAGATTGATCCTGAACTTGGAACTCCTGTAAGAGATCATATAAAATTCCCCGAAATGAAAGCCACTGATCAAAAAATTGATACTACTATTGAGCAGAAAAAGCCTTCAGCTAAAAAGATAGTTAAGTTGAAGAAAAATATTCACTCAGATAACTCATCTGACAAAAACACTTCTACAGGATCTAAACTGAGTGCAAAACTGTTTTCTGGCAAAGTTGGTAGCAAGAAGTCATCTGATAAGAGAATTTCTAGTTCAAATATGTCGAGAAAGCCAAACTCAAAAGAAACATCAAGGTGTTTGACTGAAAATAAGATGCCAATTTTGAAGAAATTTGAAATTCCTGACACCGAGCGAACATATAACCAGATTACAATCGGTAAGGACGAGGGTTTGGAGCAAATTAAACGGGGCAATCAGATAAATAAAGTGAATACTAACTTCCCATCTGTCATGCCTAGTGGAGAGTTGAGGGTTGAATTGCCTCCACTGGATGCTGGTTCGGAAAAGAAGTAAGTCTGTCTTATTTCCTAAATATGATGATATTGAAACTTGAGAGCTGAAGCTGTCATTAAGATAATGTTAAATACTTGTTTACATAAAGATGTTTTCCTCCATTGTAGTTTGTTGGCTTTATTTAAAGAAGCTAGTTCATCCACTAAGTTGGAGAATGTCTTTGAAAAGCACACTCATAGTAACGCGTTGAGAAATGTTTTGGAGAAGACCATTACAACAGAGAAATTGGAAGATTCAGTTAATGTACACAACTTTATACGTTTGTTGCTATGGTTTCCCACTCAGGAATTTTTGGTAAGATTGTTAATTTTGTTGTTTATATGCAGTCTGTTCGAACAGCTTTAAGCATGCTCAGTGGGGGCAGCATCGAGGATGCCAAAGCTGTTTGTGACCCTGATGTTTTGAAACAGATATTTAAGTGGAAGGTGCTTAATGATTTACTTTTTAAATTCTTTTCTGATATTTATAATTATTTTTATTGCAGTAAAAAAGGGAAGGTTAGTTTATAGGTATATTGTAGTAATGATTGGCACATATTGTTGTAAAGTGAGTCTGTGTGTCTATAGCTGGTTGGAGTATCATCTACGTTTGAGGTTTTGATAGGTGAGCTTTTTATCCATGCCATGGACCAGGCATGGCAGAAGGTCGTAATATTGACATCTCATTACCCTAATAGTACTAATTAAGGTCTCTTTGAATTTGTTACCTGAGAAAGAAAGTTTCATATATTGCTCTTTTTGCATTGTCATTATGGTGGTTTTCATTAGTACTTGCTTAGAGATGTAGATAAATCAGCAAAATTGTCGGTCTGCTTTTGGTCATCGAGGGGTTGTGTTATTAAAACTTAATTAAAAGCTTAACACTAATTGATCTAATTATATTACTATTTCATTGATGACATGGTAAGATAGGCTATTGACCATTAGTTTTGACCTTTGATGTATTGTCATTGTTCCTGTTATATTGTATACAATTGATCATGGTCAGAAGTTTTTCCAATAATTTCAGGAGATTATTCATTTTAGTAATTTGTAACCACCTTAGGTAGACCTGATATAGTGAGGTAGTTGTGTGTTCAGTTTAATGGTTGGGGAAATGTGATAAATAATAAGGAATATGTGATGTTGTTACGTACCTGAGTACGAAACCTAACCAGATAACCTCTCACACACTCACACAACAAGCACAGAACAATGAACGAATGATAATGGACGAATGAATCTCTTTTATTGATGGTGATATCTGAATAGACAAAAGTAAACAAGGATAATTGGGAGCATAACCACTGTCAATTACTTGGGAGCATAACCTCCCTCACAGGAGCATAGCCGCTTGTCAACAAACTCAATAATCAAAAGCATAACCCTAACAATAGACTCTAGCTTTATTTATACTAATTATTTTCGTAGAATATAGCTCTATTTACTATAATTATCTTATACTGAGTATTTCCCTAAAATATAGCTCTATTTACTATAATTATCTTATACTGAATATTTTCCTAGAATATAGCTCTATTTACTATAATTATCTTATACTGAATATTTCCCTAAGATATAGCTTTATTTACTATAATTATTACTAAATATTTCCCGCCCATCTTCACTGCTACCAGTTAGGATAGTAACTCTTCAACCGATCGGCTCAGGTTCCTCGCTGCTTCCCATCGTTCGGCTCGAGCTTTCACCAGCTTCAGCCGTTTGACTCGACTCCTCACTGCCTTCCACCGTTCGGCCTGACCTCTCCTCGTCTTCCACCGTTCGGCCTGACTCCTCACCGTCTTCCTTCGTTCGGCTCGACCTCTCCCTCTCCCCGCCATCCACCGTTTGGTGCCCTTCTTCTTCTCTCATATACCGTCCAACCCCTAACATATTACATTCCATTACCTTATATCCTAACAGATGTGTTCTTATGAGGGGTGAGTTGTTGCTGTTAAGTTAGTACTTTATGCCAAAGCCTAACCAATCTTGGAGCTCACCGCTAGTTACCTTTATAATCTAGGAGGTGACCGTTAGTTACCACTAATTCCTTATAAAAGGAAGGGTTAAAAAACAAAGGAACATCTAACCATACTTTTTTATCATGTTCATTGTTTTCATAAAAGTGTTCATTGGATTTTAAGTCTAATTTAACCTCACAAAATCGACTTATATGGTGAGGTTTACATTCACTTATATATTATAAACTGGTCTTATCTCTAGTCGATGTGAGACTTCCAACACACCCCTTCACGTCGAGGTATAGACATCATCTTGAATGTAAGACTAAACATAAATGAGTGGTCTGATAGCGGTTCGATAACAGGCGAAACAATATACCCAGCAAACAACAAATATCGTTAGGATAGGCTATTTTAAGAAGTGGATTTTAAGCCTAACTTAACCCCACAAAACCGGCTTATAAGGTGAGGTTTGTACCCACTTATATATTATAAACTGATCGTATCTCTAGTCGATGTGGGACTTCCAACAGCTTTCATACCAATTAAATTTAGTTTGCATGCTCTACCTACGAATCCATATTAATAATTGATAGTTTGTATGCTATGATAGTTGTTGTAACTATCTAACTGAAGTCAGTTATATTGAACTGTTAGTTAGATATATAATCCAGTTTGCAAAGATCCTGCTAACTAACACAGGTATAGTTAGCAAAGCATGCAATAACAAGCTATTTTTTATGTATAAATACCAACATATGTACTTGAAGCAACTAATGCATTAACTCATTTTCAGTTCATACGATTTTTCTTTTTTTCTCGTTCTCGTTACTGTATTACTTTGTTAAATAGTCATCATACATCTTTCAAGAATTGCTGAAAGAACATTCTTTACATATGCAGATCGCAGAGAAACTTCATTGGTATGTTCAGAATGGGGATACGGTAGGTCCCCCCTGTACTTGTGCACTTCATTTCAAATATAGCATCTGCATTAGTATCATAAATTGTCAGTAGTTGACCTTTTTATTATCTGAAGCTGAGTGAAGATAAAGTATGAGTTTGCATTCTACCAATTTGTAGTTCCTCTTAGGAGATTTGTCAGCAAACTTTGTTTAATTTTTTTTAGTCATGATTTATTTAAGGAAACTAAATCTTGCCGTCTTTGACAATTCTCTCTCTGATTGTTGTTATTGGTCTCACTAGTTTTGGTTAGCAAAGGTCTTTGTTAAATTCCATTTTGATTTCCTTTTGATGAATTTTAGGCAATATACTTGAAACCTGTTTTTACATTTCTACTGTTTTACATTAAATTTATTCAGTATGCTTGACTTGTTTTTCTGTCATTTTCATAAAATAAAATAATCTGATTTTCCTCATAAAATGTTCTGTCTGGTGGATGACCATTCATGACATTATTATTCTATTTCTAATTGTTGAAGTTAAATACCTGATTGGCATGGTTAATGATGTTCAGATTGTGAACGTGAGAAGTGGTGCTGATGATTTTAGCATCATTTTGAAGAAAAGGCTTGAGGAGACTGGGAAGAGATGTTCATACAGAAACTATGATTTACTTCCAACAAAGGTAGATTCTGGTTTGAGTTGGATAGTTAAAGATGAAAGATACATGTTTATTGGGAGAATAATGTTCTGATTATAATAAAATATCATAATTTCACGTAATTTAGTAATTAAAGTTGTTAGACTTTAGTTAAACATTTTGCTCTTGACTATCTTGTCAGTTTAATGTTTGTTTTCTTTTTGTTGTTGTCGATATAGAATGATTTTAGTTTTGAAAGGAAGAAATGGATGGCTGTCCAACAAACCGAGTTACCCACAGGGTCACAGTTGGTAAGAAATTTTCAATTCCACGGTTAAGATGTGCATGGATGTCCTCGAAACGAATGCACACGTTAATTTTATTTTTTCTTCTGTACCAGATCATTCGTCTCAGCCCTCCCTTTGGTCATAATGCAGCATTGGCTAACAAGTTTATAGATAAGGCCCTTGAGTTTAAACCAAAGCTCCTAATTCTTACATTAGCACAAGAGATACAAAGGTAAGACCCTTTCTCAATGGTCTACCGTAGAACTGCCATTTACGTTATTCAAGTTTTTCCGCCTTTTCACCATTGTTTCTTGGTTGTCATTCAGGCTTGATAAGAAGCTATCACGTTATAATCTTATATGGGAGGATAGGAATTTTCTATCAGACACGGTTAGTCTCTCTTTTACCTGCATGCACTCACTCTCAAGATGTGGATCTGCATATAATTTGTAAAGCGCATATTTAACCGATCTCTAACTATCGAATCATGTTACACTACTTGATGATCATGCATGTCAAATTTAAGACCAAATAGAAATTTATTAGTATCTATAAAGTAATTCATAATTTAAAGCACCTTTCATTGAATCACTCTTATAATGAAATATTGAATATTTGTTTACATTTTAAAGGCATATCATAATTCAGAGTAATTCTATGAAGTTTTTATCAACTTTATATGGAAATTTACGGCTGAATCTATCTTCTGTAAAACTTTAAGTCCGGATTGAATTTATGATGTTCGCTGCTTGTAAGAGTGATTAAACGGTGTAATCAAACTGTATCAAGCCTTAAGCCCAAGACTAAGTGGATCTCCACTATGTTACATTGCAGCTTTATTGTCTATTGAAGTTATTCTTTCATTTGATCCATGTTAACCTAACGGCAGTATTTCCTTTTTTCCCTGTTCCTGGCCTTTTTACGCAGTCAAATGATCTCCCTGGATCAGCTGATGGAAATGACGGACAAATGGATCAAAGGAATGTAAGGCCACCTGTACTCTCTTTCTGGAGCCGCTCTGACTGGACTACAAAACACAAGGTCATAGCCCAACAGAATGCTCATGTGTGCAGCGAGCATAAAGTGTCAACGACAGAAAAATTTAAGTCTAACACGTTGGCTGCTGCTGTTCATGCTACCGGTGGAAATTATGCTGAAAACTCAAAGTTAAAGGATGACGAAGAATATCAAGCATCTGTAATTAGTGATGTTCAGAACAGAAGCTACAGAAGCGCATGTTATAATGTTGACGAACATAAAAAGGGCAAGCCTGAGAAGTCAGGAAAGAAGAGAAAACATATTGGCGAATCCAACCCAGCCAAAAGGCAGGCTGTAAATAAAATGGCTAATGGAGTACCTGACCACACTCAACAACCAAATCCAATCAAGAAGACAGGTTCTTCGGATTCTGAACTTCTTACATTCATTAAAAGTGGCAGTTCTGGACATAGTGGACGACCCCAACCTGGATATGGTGGTGGATTGAATGGTTTTGCTGCTGTTCCTAACTATGTATATGCGAGCCAACATTCGTGTGGTTGGCTCGAAGAGTAGTGATATTATTTTTCTCCTTTTCTTTTGCTCAATCATGTCCCATGCTGTACATACACTGATCAAGGGAACAAGTCTCCGAATAGATTAAGGTTAACTAACAATTTTCAACATTAGGAAACAGGGGTGGCGGGCATATTTTTTGTTGAAGTCATTGTTTAATTGTTGCATACTGTTTCAGTCTTTATTTCGAATAATCTTTTATTCTTTTGTAAAAAAGCCTGCATAAGTTATTTTCAGTTGTGCAGTACATAATATACCCGACTACTTTTTATCTGATGGAAGTTCTTCTATTGTTTAGAACCTTCTTTTGGTTGGTAGTAATAGATTCAAATAAATCACATAAGATGAAGAAGAATTGAAATTGTTTATTAAATTTACATTTGTTTGATATACTGTGTTTATGTTAATTAAGAAAACATAGTTTTTATATTATTTTTACCTATTTATTTGTATTTCGATTTAGTCTACTTTTTTATTATTATAATTATATTATTCTATTTTTATTATTATAAACGTATTATTCTATTTTTATTATTATAAATATATTATCATGTGTATTTTGTGTATTTTATATATAAGGGAAATTAATTTTATATCATATTTTATTATATTCTTAACATGGTATTTCGAATCTAAAGTTTTTTATAGGTAATATTTGAGTTTTGTTTGAATTCATTGAGAAGATTTTTTTTGGTTTTTATCTTATCAAAAATTGAAATTTTTGTGACGAATTTATTGATTTATCGTTAGATTGTAACTTTTTTATTCTTATTTTATTTTTGCATTTTCATAAAAAAAATTTATCTAATAGAGAAATCAAATTTATAAATAATTTTACTCTTTTCTAAATAGAATTATATCATTTATATTGAGGTTTTCTGTCATTTCGTTTAAGAGAAAATTTTATCTAAAAATATTAAGATTGAGTTTGTTAATCAAATGATGAATTAGTAGATATTGTTATTAAGTCTTAACGAGACCGAAAATTAATTAAGTTTGTAAAAAGTTTAGTCTATAAAATTTATATGTATAAATTTAAGAGAGAACATTATATATATTGTGGTTAGATGGTAGAGTTATTTTATATATTCACTTTTATTTAAACTTAATTCATATTCTCATTATTATAAATACATTACTTTATGCCTGTATTTTTTTTAAACTAATCATATTAGTATCTTCTTAACAATATTCTTTCCTTTATACAATTATTTTTTTTACTTTTATTTGTTGTATTTAACACTCCAATTTTAAGATATCACTTATTTTCAAAAACTTTTGAAAACTTAACTCTAATACCATTCTGAAGTATAGTTTACATAAAAACTTCAATTTATTATAACTAAATTAAGAAAACTTCATAAATTAAATGTAACTATAAAACGTTCATAGAATCTCATTACAAAACTATTAGTATTGAAATTAAAATCCCATAGTTCTCTCATGTATCTCACCGCTCAACTTCACTTTAGCTACATTTGTAACAACATCTACTCTCGTACAAGTACGACCATCACAGGTGGAAACCACAACCACAACAAGCAAGGGTAAGCTAACAGAAACAAGACATATAAATATACATAAGTATTAAACATATACTTAAAAAAACATTTCTGAATAGTACATATCTTCATACACCTACACACATCTTCACATGACATCACATGCGTCATAAATCATCAAATCATTAACAACCGCACTATCACAATTCAAAGTCACCAGCCAATAACCACACAATTATTTTGTCAAAGTAACCAATTCATACACAGACTCCCTTGGTCATTCACCAACTCATACCTCAATTTATTTGAAACCATTCACTATATACTGAATCATCACCGGGTTATTCACATATAACTATAAAGTCAAGTGTCACCTCCCATCACTCTTTTAAAGAGTTTCATCGGGCCGATACACTTTACTATACTATTACACCACATCATTTTCCACCACTCTCTAGAAGGCTTCACCGGTAAATACCCCACTTCCTATCACTCTTAGAGCTTCACTGGGTAAATATATCACTTCTCACCACTTTCTTGAAACTTAACCGGACAAGTATACACCCCCACCATTCTATCCTCAAAGAGCTTCACCGGACAAGTACCAATGCTACCCTCACCACTCATCCAGGAGTTTCATCGAATATCACAACACAATAAATCCAATTATACAAAAAATAAACAATATCATGCTCACATAATCAAACAACATACCCATATATGCTAGACATTATCAAAATAATAATAAAGAAATCATCAAAATAATCACAAGTCAAGCAAAACATATAAAATAATCAACATATACCAATACTAAACACACCCTCTTATTTTCTAAACAACAATCTAACCCTCTTATTTTCTAAACAACAATCTAACCCCTAAATAGTATATATCTATCCATGTCAACCAAATTAAAAAATCATCAAATATATTTACTACCTACGTCCCTTTATTATTTAAACACTCCGAAAGCCCATTCAACACCCAAATAGACCCACTTTAATTATCTAAATTATTAAACTAAGTTAAATGTACCTATGTAGGTCCCACGTAATCCACCCATTTTCCCTCCAATCACTTAACCTCTATCCTCTTCTACACTTAGGTAACTCTCTTTTCCATGCATCATATTCAATTAACTTTATATAAACCATACGTATACATAACATATCACTACACGCTGCATCAAATTCCTGCTTCGCCAAGATCACATTTTACGAAACATGTGTTTCATAAACCTCTTGCATGTGCTCTTCCTCCTCTTCACGTAACTCCCATAAGAAATAATAACATACTTCTTCAATAACCCCAAACTCTATAATGGTCTCATTCACGTAACATTGGACTCTGTAAAAGTATCATTTGCTTGAGTTTATAGCTTAATGTTTTTTAATAAAAGATTATTTTTAATTTCAAAATCCGTATTTTAAAGACTAAACATATTTAATTTTTTAATTGGTATTTTTAAATAAAAATATACTTTAGTTCTTCATTAGTTCACTTGACATAATATTTTTTTAAAACATTTCAGTTTCCTTGATGGTTACTTTTTGTTAAAAAAAAACTTTGACTAACTATCTTCAATGGTAATTTTTTCGAAATTTTAAACTCAGACATGATTCAATATTATTTATTCGTTCTACATGTAAATATATATGGTTTAATTCTTTGAAAAAGGATTTTAATTTTTTACTTAAGTATAACTTTACTTTTTAGATTTAGTTTTTTTCAAATTAAATTTGTTTAAATTTTAAATATTTGTTTTTTTTATCTCAGTTCTAGTAACATTTTACGGCGTATTTAGTGACATTTTTACGTTATCAAGAACATCTCCCTGTGTAAATTATGATTTTTTGGATAAAATATCGTTTAATCCTTTAAATTTATGTTTAGTGTTACTTAACCTTCCAAATCTAATAAATATTCTTTAATTACTCAAACTGAAAATAAATATATATATATATATATATTATTTTTTTTATTATCCAAATCTGACACTGATATTTTATACTCTATTAAATTTAAACATTATTTTTTTAATCATCTAACTTGAAAGTAACCCATTTTACTTCATAAAGTTGTTACTAAAGCAAAAGCAAACTCTAACATCTCAAAAATATAGTATCAAAATCATATAATAGGAATATCACAAATTAATAATATTACAGATCAGTCTTACAAAAGAGATTCAGTACAAATACGGTCGAACGGCCTTACAATATCGAAAAAGTTAAACCGCACAATAGCTACAACTATGTCGAACGGTTTACAAAAGAAATAGCCAAAAGATGACCGAACGGTCGTGTTCTGCTATACTATGGCAGCATTCTGCTGTTGAAGAGCCTCTATCACAGATTCTAACAACCTAGTGTTGTCAGATGGGTTACGCCCGGCAGAAACAGGAGGAGGGGGTCTAGGAGTCATCTCTTCTCTGAGAAACAAAGAAAAGAAACCATCAGATTAATTCCAAGAGTTAGAAACTACAAAACCGAACGTTGAGCACATAGCAAAAGCATAGTATACTCATAACCTATAGTGTTAATTAGGAACAAAACTGCTCTGATACCACTAATGTAACATCCCAAAAATACAGTATCAAAATCATATAATAGGAATATCACAAATTAATAATATTACAGATCAGTCTTACAAAAGAGATTCAGTACAAATACGACCGAACGACCTTACAATATCGAAAAAGCTAAATCGCACAATAGCTACAACTATGACGAACGATCTACAAAAGAAATAGCCAAAAGATTATTGAACGGTCATATAGAGAAAAATTAACAACTGACCGAACGGTTCTACTATTCAGCCTTAACTTCCACTTCGACCAGATTTTCCTCTAGAGCCTCTTCCAGCAGTTCTTCTCCTTCTGCTCACATTCATACGGATGATCATTGCAACAGAAAGACAACCAACGAACGTACAAAAGGGCAAGACAGAAAAATAGGGTAAGCTTATGTAATTCAATTCAAGCATCAACATAGATTTCACACAATTCAACCAAACATGATAAGTCATTCACTTTTACATGCAAAGTCTAATACTAGACACTGACTGTCCGGACTGTATGAATTATGTGTAGCTACGACGTTCGTGCACCCGAGTGATGTAGTAACTGTGATACCCTCAACAGTTGTCATCCGAGATTAGTCCTATTTGTCCAAATTAACCATAAGGACTAGGACCTCCTGCCATTCACACGCATGACTTACCATTCTCTACGTGAGAAACGAGTAATCACGGAATATCAGGATGAATCGTCAGCTTAGCATGCCCACATTCATACTTTACCAATTTTCAATATACATTCATGAGTTATTCCTCCCCAGAACGCTCGTTCATAACTCAAGTTATTTCATCCATATCACATTCTATCATATTTCATTATTGATAATCTCAATTGAACCATTCGTACAAAGGTCCCTTAGGACACCAAATATTGAACGTTAAACATCAGCCCCGAACAAGACCGAACGCTTGGAGTGAGATCAAAGGTCTCCAGTTCCAAATGGATCAAAACCAAGAGAGTGAACCAATGGTTTTAAGAAAGGAAGTGATTAACATAATATTTCTCGAGAACGACTAGAACCAAACGTTTATTTACTAGGTGAGCCAATTGAATGAACTGACTCACGAGTTAGACCGAACACCAACAAGCCTAGGCCGAGTACTAAAACTCTAGGCTAGAACCAATTTAGACAGACACTGTGGGACATCAAATAAGGGTACATAATTGAATCAGGTGAATAAACCGAACGTCAAATATATATACTTAGCTTTTGAATGAGTTAAACATCAAGGAATTAGAATGTCAGTCAAAGACCGAGCACCGTAAAGGCGAACCCTATTGAGTTTGGACGAACGTTCTTATTATATATACATATATATTTTACAGAAAGGAGAATAAGTGTCTGGTGTAAGACTGAGCACTTACTCAGCACGAGCGCTTGGTGTAAGACTGAGCGCTACTAAACTTATAAAAGAAAAGCTTGATAAATATAATAAGATACCACTTAATTAGTATTCAAGAATGAACGATCTATGAACTCAAATGTAGGTATACTCAGATTTTCCATCAACACCAAGGAATGACTATTCTTGGTTGCACACTTATAGAAGGGTATTACAAAACAAAGACGCTCGTCCTCAACTAGGATTCTTTCCAAATGAAAGAATCCAACTCCAACCGAGTCTACTAGAAAACCGAACGGTCAAAGACCATTCAGTGACGAACATAAATTCTCATGTGGAATTACATACTTATCAGTCTTTACATCAATTCATTTCTTCAACATCTATTTTCATACAGTCACACATCCATATAGTCAAACATATCAACAATCATACTTCATATTCATTCAGCAATTCAACAACCTTGCATTCATTCAAGAGGAACATAAAAACGAACATATAATCAAATTATATAAGTTTCCCTTATCTCTAGCGTGACCAAACGCTTCCCGATAGTGTATATGGTTCACCTCTACACGTCCTTCTACCCTCAACGCTTAACAATCCAAACTACACCAAGTGAAAACCCAACACTATCAGAACCACTCATTTGAGAAGAGTGATCAACACATGAAACCAAAACTTGGTTTGCATGTCCAGGAAAAATGCACGACTGAGTGAAGAGAAGGACTTACCAGCTCAGCTTCACAAACCGAACGGTTTATCTAGAAGCTCTTGACGCCGAAAGTGTTTTTGTCGTGTCTGAATAGTGATCGGAGAAGAGAAAGGGTGAGATTTTGTAGAGAAAAGGCGGAGAAAATGAAGTTTCAAAAACCAGATAAGAAGATGGTTGCATGCAGAGAATGACGTAAACTTTTGAAACTCAGTTTCTACTTCTACAGTCAAAACCGAACGTATAATTCCTTGCGGCCACCTGTTTTCTACTCTCTGAAAAACTAACTCTCTTCTAGATACTTAGCTTCCACCAAAAAGAGTTTTGGACGCGTTTTTAACTAGGTGTGACACAAACTGTAAAGATTAATTTAAAGTACTGAAAAAAAATACCTAACAGACTAAAGTTCAAGTCTTAATTTTATCATTTGCAGAGTGATGTAACTATTTCGCTTAACATAAATTGGTGCCCAGATGTAGCATTCCAATTCCCATAATCAGAAACAGAAACATAAAGATTGTGAGATTAGCATCGAAGAAAGAAGATGAACATGGGAAGATGCAAATGTATGGAAATGGAAGGAGAAATGAAGAACATAATCAAGGTATGCGTTTCAGTCCTAATCTCACTTTCTTACTGCTATTTCATTTCTTCAAAGCTACCCAAAGGAATGTTGAGATTTCTGTCACTCTCACCTGTGTTGTACCAATTCTCCATGCTACCTCTTCAATTCACCACTGTCCTTCCAACAGGTGTCACTGCCTTGTTCATCACTTGGCTCACCAACTCCAAACTTCTCCTCTTCGCTTTCGATTTGGGACCTCTCCCTTCAAACTCCAACTCCCTCCTTCGCTTCATCTCCTTTGCATCTCTCCCAATCAGACAAACCCTAAAAACCAAATCAAATTCAAAACTCACTTCTCATCCCATTTTTCTCCCAATCAAGGCCTTCCTTTTTCTACTCTTTCTCTTACCCATCAAACAAAAACTTCACCCTGCGCTTGTTCTTTCCAGCTATTGCGCCATTGTGTATCTTCTTGTCGATATTGTTATCGGACTCTGCAACATTCTCGTCGACGCCACGTTTGCCGTTGAGCTACAGTTACCGTCCGATGACCCTTATCTCTCAACCTCGTTGCGTGATTTCTGGGGGAGAAGGTGGAACCTCATTGTAACGCATACGCTGCGACACAGCGTACATAATCCCGTCAGATCGCTACTGACAAATACCGTATTGGGCCCCCGGTGGGCCTCGGTGTTCGGCGTCATGGTGTCTTTCTTGGTGTCTGGGTTGATGCACGAGCTTCTATTCTACTACATCACACGTGTCTCTCCCACGTGGGAGGTTACGTCCTTCTTTCTGCTCCACGGGGTTTGCGTGGTTGCGGAGTTTGGTGCAGTGAAGTTGTTGGGCCATAAATGTAGACTGCATTGGGCCGTTGCCGGGCCCATTACTGTGGGGTTTGTCATCACCACCGCCGCGTGGCTCTTCTTTCTACCGTTGATGCGTACTGGCACGGGCGAGAGATCCATCAAGGAGTTCCACGACGTTGTTGAGTGTGTTATGGGAATATTTGACTAGTCCCAGTGTAACATTATACTTTTTCTGTTATTCTCAATTTCATTTCTACTTATTAATTTTAAACTTGATTAATGTTTAATTGATGTAAAACAGTAAAAGATTTAGTTTAATAGCAATTTACGAATACGGATTAAAGAGTATTTAGTATAACATTAAATTATCTCATTTATTTTAAATACCACATGTTAGGATATTGAATATGTTTGTTTCTTTTAGTGTCATCATGTTCTTTTATATTAATACTCCGTTTTGACTCAAATACAAACTAAAATATAAGCAACTTTCAACATATTGGTTCCTATTAAATGTCACAATGTAAAAAATACCCTAATTTTTAAACTTATCTGTATCTTATTATATATTAATATCTAATTATTTTTTCTTATGAAATTTGGCGACGTAAAAGGAAAAAGAGAATCACAAGTAGAAACGTACCAGCTCAATGTTGTGGTGGTGTGAATGATCGTGTGAAGATGGGAACTATGATTTTGGGAATAAATCCTCTAATCAAATTTCTTTTAGAAAGTAGTAAAGACCACGATATAATTTTCCTGTATCAACTTATTTCACCAAAATACATACTTAATACCACTATACTGACTTCAGGAATGAACAAGGGTAGAATACAACAATTGTAACATGAGTAATGCCAGCATGTAAGACCCAATGTAACGCCACTGTCCAACAAGAATACATACAGATCCACCCACAAAAAATACTAACGATTTATGAGAGCTGAAATCAACTCCTCTCCAGCGTCCAACCAGCGACTCACATTCTCAAGTGTTGGCATCTGTTTATGCAGAAAGCTATTCACCCTCACTCAGAATAGGTACAATGAGCGGTTTCATCTGTGCTAGATATACGATCGCCCACCTGATAAAGTTAATTAAGAACCAAAGTAAGCACAAAAAGAAAAAAAAATGGAATGAGAAATATATGGCTATTCGCCAGTTAGAAATGCTATAGAAACAAAGGAAAATGTAATCATAATTAAATGAACAAAGTCTATCACCTCAAGGCAGGCATATTTGGATCTATGGAAATTACTCACCGTAAATTGTTGATAAAAGTGATAGAACTATACAACATTTTGGTATACGAACTACCCTCAACCCCCAAGAAATTGTAATTTAACTAATCGATGTGTTCATTCCATGGAAAGGCCATTTCTACCATCCCGTGATTATACTAGACATTCTGTCATACACTAGCCAGCAACCATTCCGTGTACTGAGGAAGACAATGTCCTCTTTACATGCGCTCATTCAATTTTATCACAAGCTACAAATCCATCGTGCAAAACAACACGTTTAGAATATTATAACTTTTCATGAACTTAACTTTCGAATTCACAGACTACTCACAGGTATTGATCCATTTCCCCTTGACAGCAAGGGCAAGCCAAAGCTTCCCATCCTTTTGTTTCCGTGTGAAATATCGAAGCAAAATGCCTCACTTTATAGACGAAAGTAAAGTACCAATCGCCTAGGTATGCGCTGGCATGGTTGCCTAAACATATCCTGATTTTAAATAGTTCATCCATTCCCCTCCTACTTGTTTACTGCTATTACACAGAACATGGAATTTGACTACAAAGTACTCCAAATCCATCTGCCGTATCATGGACACACAGTGCAAAAGGACAGGTACGGAGACACATCTTCAACCGAACTGGTTAAGGATACATTCATCCTGAGAAGTTATTCAATTAGGGGAAAAAAAAACCTTAATCTTTAGAGGTTCCTTTTCCAATTAATCAATGCCTTGCCAGGGTAATAGGCTCAGGAACACAACTTCTACATGCCCCAATTCGTGTACTAACTTTATGAAAACTATAAGAAAAAACAATTCAAACATTCACTCACATCATCCAGCAGCATATTGTCGCAGTAAGAACCAAGGTTAGGTGAAATCTGCAACAGAGTAGTAAGATATTAATTCATACAGAGAATAATAATTTGAGAGAGGAAATATTATCATGGACAGAGAAAGAGAGAGAACAAAATTCAAGAATAATAAATCTCTTTTTCTTCAGAAGAACTTACATCATCTTAGAAACCTACTTTGGAACTAACTATATAAATACATCACACAGTAAAATCCATCAAGGCATTGTCTGAAAATTCATGACAGAATAAGCTTTTAATTAAACAGAGCAACAGCGAGACGTTTTTCCACAATAATAATAGTGAACAAGTTCACAATTTTACAGATCCATTAGCTGCGCGAGATTATGAATTTCTTTTCGCAGTTTGCGTAAGATTAGCATCACCAATTATTTAATTACTTCACTGATACTATGAGTCTCACAAAGAAACGAAGAAGCATTACAGATTAGAGGAAGGTCCTCTGTTGAAACAAATTCTGGTACAAAGGGACGCGACGATTCCAATCACTGCGAAAACTAGCGTGGTAACCGAGAACCCCATATCGGACCTAATCCTGATCACACAGAAAATGAATTCCTGGAAGAACTAAACAGAAATAGCATGAAGAAAATTCGGAAACGAAACGACACAGCATTACCCCTCAGTTCCGTAATTCGTAGTCGTATTAGTGATCTGAAGCTTCTGAGCTGTTGATATTCAATTTGATTTTATTTGATCACCTCTCATGGCATGGCATGGCCACTGATTGAACATTAACTGTAATTTACTATACACACGTCATATGGGCCTATTATTTGGGTTTGTCGGCCCAATGAGTGTTTGTACTCTCGTCTCCTAAGTTTACAGTTTTTAATGTTTAATTATTTAAATTTAAATTACTTTATTTATTAATAGACATATATAAATATCAATTATTACTTTTTTAAAATCCAAACTATCAGTGATAATTTTCTTTTTAAATTTAGTATAAAAAGGGGCTTAGGAAAGAAAGTCGTCGCAATCAACCATTATCTTCATTAAAAAAAGCATTTTATTTTTTATTAAAATATTATTTATTAAAATAATATTACAAGCTTTTTATTCGTATCATCTTAATACCACTTATTATTTTAATAATATTTTTAAATCTCTTAATTTTGATAATTTTACCATTTTATTTATTTTCGTAATTTTTTTAAATCTCTTAATTTTGATAATGTTTTAAAAGAGTTACAGCATAATGGTGCTTTTGCCATCTCCTAGAATTAATTCTGGTTTCAAGGATTATTGTCTTTTTATGATCAAGGAAGAAAAAGAAATTGAACCATTATATCTATTTTATTTAAGTTTTCTATTTTAAATGTTAAAGAATAAAAAAATAACGAAATATAGTAAACTTTTGAAAAATAAAATCTGTAACATCCCAAAAATACAGTATAAAACCATATACGAGAGTAATCACATATTAACAATACTACAGGTCAGTTTTACACTCGGCTAAATACGATTACGGCCGAACGGCCTTATATAACAATAGGAAATTTAAAATTGCACGCTAGCTACCACTAGACCGAATGGTGTACAAAATACATTATTACCGCACAGTCTTTCAAAAATTAAAGCTAACAACAAACCGAACGTTCCTAAGGTTCGGCCTTCACCTCCGATGCGTCTTCCAATACTTCTTCCAACAACTCTTATCCTTTTGCTCACATCCACACAGATAATCATTGCAACAGGACAACAACAGGACGCACAACACACACAAAAATGATAAACAGGGTAAGCTTATGTAATTTAATTTATTCAATAACAACATACAACATTCATAATTAAACCAACAACACACTAATCATCATTCATACATCAAAGCATGCAAATAACGACCACTTGACTCTGACTGTCCGGACTGAATGAATCCTGTGTAGGTACGACGTTTGTGCATCCGGGTGATGTAGTAACTGGGATACCCTCAGCAGCTGTCACCCGAGGTGATCCGTTCCGTCCAAGTTAACTTTATGGACTAGGACCTCCTGCCATTCTCACACATGACTTACTCCTTTATACATGAGAACGAGTAATCATGGAATATCAGGATGAACGTCTGCTAAGCTTTGTCCACATTCATACTTTACCAATCAATAACCACTTTATGAGATATTCCTCCCTGGAATACTCGTTCTCAATCAAACTATTTCATTCACATCATCATTAATACATTCGACTGAAATACAATCACACTCTCTCATCATCTCATAAGTTCGACTGGAATAACACTTCTTAGAAACTAACATGACCAAGCGTTACTTATTCACTTCAACAAACAAACCACTAAGAGTTCAAAACGGACGCCACGAAGCCTAGGCCGAGTACTAAGACTCTAGGACAACCACCTTTTAAAGAGCAACACTGTTTAACACCCAATACTAATACTGATGAGAAATTATGAGTAACGAACGCTATCGATTTTGGCTGAAGACTCTTATTCTAAAACGGTAATAATAGATTACTGAAAACGAGACCCAACACTTGGTTTAAGACCGAGCCATGTAGAAACGAACAATATCGAACGAGCACTGGTCCAAGACCAAGTACTTATCAGAAACGAGCGCTATTGAGATCGAACGCTTGGTCCAAGACCGAGCACTGATAAACTTACCTTAAAACGAAGGAATATATATATATATATATATATATATATATATATATATATATATATATATATATATATATATATATAAATCTTTATTCTCTTTTACTTTTAAAATAATTATCTTAACATTTAGATAAGTCAATTCATATTAACGGCCAATCCATGATGCATTGAGTATATTGGGTTAAGCTTGCACCTAACCTACCTGATAAGAAAATCTTATTACTGGGTTGGAGCATATTTTTACATTTCTTTTTCAGAATCAATCCAACTTAATTAATTTATAAAAAGATTAAATTATGTTGGATTAGTTAAGAAAATGTGAGGTTTTCTTAGAGAGAAGGTGAAGATTTTAGAGAGAAGGAGGAGAAAACGTTTTCAGCAATTTGGAGAAGAAGGAAAGCATGCAGAGAAGTGACACGACATTTGAAATTTCGCATTAAGTGCAGCCGTCACCCAAATCGAACGGTCACTCTCTTATAGCCATTTATTTTCCACTAACTCAGACGTTCACTCTCTTTTTAACACATGAATCTCACTACTTGGGGTTTTGAGTGTGTTTTAAATGGGGTCTACAAAATTCAATGTTCCAAAATTAATATTTAATGTCATAATAATTTACTTTACAATATTAGGAAAAAAATTACTTTATAATAAAAAAATAAAAGTTATAATGATTATTTTTTATTAATTATTAATTACAAAAAAACATTTCAAAGTAACAAAGTACATTGTAGGTTTGTCAACCGTTATTAAATAAAAAGTAAAATAACCTAACCTCCTTTCAACGGTTCGATTGAAGTCCAACCAAGGAAACTAAATCCACTGAGAATTGGAGGGTAATCCATCAGCGACAATTTCCATTTTTCCATTTAGCCCTAAAACCCTGAAAAGGCACATAAAAATAACAGAGAGAACAAAAAAAAAATGGCGATGCTTCGTCCCCTCACAAACCCCAACGACCTTCTCTCACTCTCCTGCTCTTCTGCATTCCACCACAATGCACTCACAACCTCTCTTTCCCTCAACCCCAGAACCACCACAATTCCCCCTCAACGTCGTCGTTTTGCCTCTACCCGATGCTCATACGCCTATGTAGATAACGCTAAGATTAAGGTTGTCGGCATCGGTGGCGGCGGCAACAATGCTGTTAACCGCATGATCGGTAGTGGTTTGCAGGTGGGCCAATTGGGTATCTTGTTCTTCGCTACCCAATTTCAAATATCTATTCTTGTCATTTTTTTAATGCTTCCTATTTTCGATTGACTAGTTTGTTTGTTTGCTTATTGTTTGTGGAGACATTGTTTTATAGTGGTTGCACATTATCGAATTCCTATCTTGTTTCAGATGAATAACAGTAAAACCTCTTTTCAGTACACCTTTACTGTTAGTTGAAAGTTATTGAAGATAACAAAACTTTGCTGGTCTTGTTTCTTATTTGATGAGCTATACTTTAGAATTTTAGTTTCTAACAAGTTTTTAGCTAGTAATAGAGTTTATATGAAGGAGTGTGTTGGATGGCATAATAATATTCCTTTTGAATCCAGTGTTACTTTGTAGCCAGAGAGTGGCACTATTCTATTAACTTCCATTTGTGTTTTGCTGTCACCAATCGAAGGATGCTGATGCTATTTTTGAATTCTGCTGCAATCAGGGAGTAGATTTCTATGCAATAAATACTGATGCTCAGGCACTGCTAAATTCGACCGCTGAGAACGCTATTAAAATTGGAGAAGTTCTAACGCGTGGGTTAGGTCAGGCGCTCTCCTCGCATAAGTTTTTTTTTTTTTTTTACTAAATTACTATGATGTGATTTGTTTTGTAGGTCCAGACTGTTTTGTTTTGTTTTTTTTTTTGCTGATTTTGTTGAGAAATTGAGGGGTGGTTTTTGATTCAAAGTACTGGTAGAGATACAGGTACTGGTGGGAATCCACTTTTGGGGGAACAAGCTGCGGAGGAATCCAGAGAAGCTATAGCTGAAGCTCTTAAAGGATCAGATATGGTGTTTATAACAGCCGGGATGGGTGGTGGAACGGGGTCTGGTGCCGCTCCAGTTGTAGCCCAAATATCAAAAGAGGCAGGTTACCTGACTGTTGGGGTTGTTACCTATCCATTCAGTTTTGAAGGGCGTAAGAGATCCTTGCAGGCAGGTGTTTTTTTTTTTCTCATTATTTGGGAATGTGATTACTGAGCCAGTTCTACTCTTAATTAAAACTTCCCTCTTTTTTTAGTATGTTAAGAAATATCACTATCCTCTTCCTTAGCGGTGTATTTGATCCTGAATACGAGTGCGTTTGGAAATCTGTTTGCACTCTTTTAGAAGAAAGTTGGCTGGCACGTTCATAGAGGGAACCTGAAGGTTGAGTTGACATTTTGTTGAAATTGGCGTTTTTTTCAAACACACTGTATAGTTTGTTATCCAAGTTGTGTGTAATCCAATGTCTATAATTTGTTGTCTTAAGTTTATTTTCTCTAGCTGATAAGAATCTATGGTTCATCCGAAACCTGTAGTCTTTCATTTGAAATTTACAAATAACTTTCTAATTTTCATTTTATTTTCTTCAGGCCTTTGAAGCCATCGAGAGGCTGCAGAAAAATGTTGACACACTTATAGTGATTCCAAATGACCGTCTGCTTGACATAGCTGATGAGCAGATGCCTCTTCAGGATGCCTTCCGTCTTGCGGATGATGTTCTACGGCAAGGAGTACAAGGAATATCAGACATTATAACAGTGAGTTGATTGGCAAACGGTGCATTCATTTTTTTGTACAGACACTAGAACTTGATTTAAGCGCCTTGTTGATCCCATTAGATCACTAACTTGCAAAGAGAGGCACCTACTTTTTCCTTCGTGTCCGAGTCATCACTCGATTACTTCTTCATAATTCGGTATTTTGGTTTGTATTGATGTTAAGGGTATGTTTGTGCATTTTTTGGTCTGAACGTCATTATAAACGGTCGTGCTTTGTTGAAGGTACCTGGACTTGTTAATGTGGATTTTGCTGATGTAAAAGCTGTGATGAAAGACTCTGGGACTGCAATGCTTGGAGTAGGTGTTTCGTCTGGAAAAAACCGAGCAGAAGAAGCAGCAGAACAGGCTACTTTGGCTCCTTTAATTGGATCATCTATTCAGTCAGCTACCGGGGTTGTGTATAATATCACTGGAGGAAAGGACATAACCCTGCAGGAGGTGAATAGGGTGTCTCAGGTATTTAAGAATTTTATGGTAACTTGAGGAACACTTTGTTATTCCTGTTATCTTGTAAAATTGTTGCTAACATGATGTTTTTGCACTTGTTTTACCATAACATGTTAAAAAAATTAAGTATTCCTGTGGCCATTGGAATTCATATGGTCAATAATTTTAGATAGCCCTCAGAGGTCTTTTTCTTTATGAGCCTACCTTCATATATATATATATATATATATATATATATATATATATATATATATATATATATATATATGCTTTATTTCGCCTTTGTTGCGTGGTATAACTGCATGCAATTGTTGCAGAGTTCACTTCCACATTTTCTTCCCTTTTTCTATGTATCTATCCTGTCCTCAACACGTGTAATTTTTGTAGGTGGTGACTAGTTTGGCTGATCCTTCTGCTAATATTATATTTGGGGCTGTTGTTGATGATCGGTACACTGGAGAGATTCACGTAACTATTATAGCAACTGGCTTCTCGCAGTCTTTCCAGAAGAAGTTGCTAACAGATCCCAGGGCTGCAAAGCTGCTGGATAAAATGGCTGATGGCCAACAAAGCAAGGCAGTGCCTTCTTCTCTCAAGGCCTCAAACACTATTGAATCTAAGCCCTCCCCGCGAAAGCTCTTCTTTTAGTTGCCTATTTTACACTTTTCGTTTTTCTAATTACTATTATATGATTCAGTAGTGCAATGATCTTGATGCTTAATTCATTTAGTGAGATATCGTTCTCTTGATGTTCTTTCCTCTCCAGTGTGCATTGTTCTTTTCAAATTAAGGAGTCGTGAAGTTTGAGAATATGTTTTCTATTTGTTTTATTTTTTAAAAGATTTGCATAGGAAACGGCAAAAACTATTTTTTTACTGTATTTTAGACTTAAAGAAAACTAGAAGCAGAAATTAAAATTACATTTTTGTAAACGTGAAAGCTAAATAAAAGTGGAAGATATGATATTGACAGTGTATGTGCAGCTCAAAAGCAAAATTCCAAGTGGAATAGATGTACGCATAATTGTAATTATCTTTAAATTGTTTACTAGACTAAGATACAGAATATAACAAGTTCAATTGAAAATTATAATAACCTCTAATTTGATTACCTTAAGATTTACTTTTCTCCCCATCGAACACGCACGAGGGAAGGTTATAAATTAGGTGATATTGCATGATGATAATGCGTTAGAATGCATAAAACCAATCTACGTGTCCTGGAAGGATAACGTGACCTATAAGGAAAACGTTATAATGATTCTTTGAATGGTCTACCAACCCACTTCGATATACTCGGATTTGGATCTTTCGATATACTCGGAATCTTATGTTTTCGGAGCTGATTTTGAAATATATAGAATTGAATAGATATTTTATCTTTTATAACACACAAACTCAGATATATTAATACTATAACTGAATACTTTTGGAAGTTTACTCAGATATAAAAGAATACTCAAATTTCTGTACTCATTTTTATATCATCAGTATTTTCTTAAAATTCTTATTGACTTAAAAATTATTTTCTACATATGGATCCTTCTTCAATTATTACAGCAACTAGACAAACCCTAAAAGATATAAACTCGACTCTTAAAAACCTCACTCTTCTCTTCTAGAAATAGCATTCCTCTCCAGTAAAAGCAAATAGAAATTCTTCTTGAGCTTACATGCCAATCTTCCAGATAATAGGGACACAATTTGAGCAGCGTGGCTCTATCCATTTTTTATTATTTTATTCAATTCCTAGGTGGGTGACACGTTTACAATTCTCGTTTCTCAAAGCCACACATTTTAAGGCCTGCTTGTATAGTGGTTCAAACAGTTGAATTTGTCATCTTGAGGTTGGTTTAAACACGATTTCCAATAAATGTTTTCCGAAAACAAAAAATAATAATTGTGGTGAGAAATCTGTTTGCAGATGGATACAATCAGGAACAAAAACTTGTAGTCAATTTTAATCCTCAAAAGAAGTCAGTAGTTAATGAGATGGCGACAGATGCACCACCAATCTGTTTCATGTTTTGGAACAATGTTTACCAAAATATTATGACAAAGATGATTCCCAATAATGGACAACAAAGTAAGGAAGACACGTAACTTGGTGTTAATGGGGCAAATGGGGAAACCTATAGCAAGGCATAAACATTCCTTCCCCCCTTACTCGGGCAATCGCTTGACTAAAAGAGCAAAGATAAGGATCATAGTTTCGCCTATTAAGAGTTATGAAGCGGTAGTAGGACACATTAACATTACATCAATAAATCTTTAATATTTTACAAGAGAAAAACACACGATATACAAACAGTTATATATGTCAATTACAATACAACGCCTTTCACGACCTCAACAAATTCCATGTCATTGAGGAGTAGCAAGGGAAATGGGGAAACTCGGTTATGACATTTCAGTGCACACGTCAGAAACAAAGACAAAAGGAGAAGCTTGACAAGTTGGGCAATTTATTATGGCATCACAAATATTTGACCAATAGCCAAATGACAACAACCAAAAACACTATACCAACAACTGATAAAAGCATGTACAGGCAGGAACAACCACCCCTGGTTCGCTTGTTTAAAATTGCTAAGTTCTTCTGCACCCGCTGTTTTCACAACACAAATGTTCAAGTTAAGCTGTAACTAAATGTAAAAATTAGCATAATTTAACTTCGATATGATTAAACGAGGGATTTTCTCCCAACAGAATTACTAAAAGAGTGTTACCCTAAGCCTCGAATCTGTGACATCTACATGCTGATCCAAGTCATCCTGGCAGATGAAAAAGAAAGGATTTCATTTTAGAAGAGATTATTGCCATAAAAACACGAATGAAAATTAACGCACGAAGACAACGTACAATGAGTCTAGTGTGTAGACTCAGCTCTTCATTCACTGCCAAAGCAATATGTTTTGTGCTTGCTATAGTCTCTTCCAATTGCTCAAGGCCCTCATCTTGTTCTGCTTGAACAGCAAAGCATTATTAGATCCAAAGAACATACTACAAGCGATATATTTTCTAACAATCTCATCAAATAACCTTTCATTATTTGCCGTTGAAATCCAACAAGTCCGTTGTTGTCCAGGCCAACAGTTCTGGCCATAGCATCTGGTTTTCCTTCTGGTCCAAGCAAACTATCTCTATTTGAAAAGTTTGACATGTTCAATGTGGAAGCCATTTGATTAACTTTTGATCTCAAACTTGCGAGCATGTCCTTCCGACGATTCACCTCCTTCTCAGATCTGCATCAAGTAAGTGAAATACACTTCACAAAACAGTAATGCAAACTTCATCATGCACCTTCACAGCGTAATTGAAAGCATTGCCTCTTCTCTACTACAACTATTTGGCTTAATAGCATACATGTCTTGGTAGACTGGTTCTCCCAACAATGAATTTAGTAATTATATTACAATGTTAAAGACATCCCCAGAAGAGATTATTAATATCAGGAAACTTCAAAATAATTATTCACGGATAGAAAAGTATTAGAAGATGCAATGCATAGTGTTCCAAGATCTTCTTTAACATGAATAATCAACAATTACACTCACATGGGCGGCTGCTTTCCAGGAAGCTTGGACAATAGAGATTGCAAGCTATCAAGCCGGGTACCCAATATAGTAATCTTCCTCCTTATAGCAGATGAATGACGCTGGATTTCTGGTCCAGATGCAGGAAGTGAACTCTGCTCAGAAATCATACCACTGATATCGTCAGCAAGTTTCAGTGCTTCATTATATTCCTTCATCCATGAGTTTGAAGAAGATGCCATTGGCCTGAAAAAAGAAAGAAAGAAAGAAAGAAAAGAGTGAAAAAAAACAAAACCAATAATTGAATTTTTACAGAAGAAATGAAAAAATAAAATCAACTAACAGGTTTGAAAAACATGGATGCCTTTTTTAGATGCTTTGGTGTTATATTCCAATCACAATTGAAGCTTTATCTTACAAATCATAGTGCACATGTTACCGAGGTGAAACTCTAATTTTAATCGGAGAACAACACCGAACTCATCAAAGGAATTATATCTAAGTTTTAACCATAACAAATTTCCCATAGTAAATAAACCACAAAGGCCTAGGAAAATTCAAAATCGCATAGGACATGACAGAAGGAAAGTATTCCAGGTCCGATCATCATCACAAGAAAACTTCTATTATTTGCTTAGTACCCATGCAAAATTTACCAGTACACCTGTTCAAATTAAACAACTCATCCCGACAAAACTTTCCTCCATTTAAACCAGATTGCTGTTACATTGAAAAAGAAAAAGGAATCGCGGGTAATTACTAATTTACTACATCAATTGAAGTATGAAAGAACAGCGCGAAGAGCCCTTAAAAGTTCACGATCGCATAGGCAATAAATCATGGAGTCATAAATTCCAACCCATCACGGGGAGCCATAAACTCTATAATCTTTAACAACAACTTCACCATATATTAGACCCAGAAACAGAAAATTAACAACAAAAATCATGCACCATTAATCAAATGCAAAAATATGTACAAACATGAGGTCATAAGAGCTAATTTCACAATCAGACTAAAAACACAATTCTCATCAGATAAGCATAGAGAGGAACAGTCAAAGTACGGTTCAGAAGGAGAATTGCGTCGATAACGGAAAGAAGTTGGAGTTAAAGTAAAGAGGGGAAACAATCGGGGGAAATTACCTTCCTTTTTGGCAAATTAGGACTGTGAGAGAGAGGGAGAGGAGGAAAGGGGAGATCGGTGCGACGTCGTTTTAGGAAGGTGACGATGGCGATGAGTACAATGAGGCGTATGGCGCCACCTACCAACCGGCACCGTCGTTTACCTCGCGGATTATGGAAGCTGAATGTTTCTAATAATTCATCATCACCACGACGTCGTTTTGGGATCACTTTCACGAGCATTTTCTATTGCTTTCCACCTCAGAACAAAACAATAATCCTAATTACTTTTATATAGTTAAGTATGTGAACAAATATTTATGAATAAAAACTGTATTATGAAAATAATTTCAGAGGGTTTTTCCCTCTTTTTTTTGTAATCAATAATAATAGACTAATGATACTGAAATTTAAATTTGGATGATGTTATCATCACACTCGTTATTTTATATTTGAATAGTCTTGTGTAAAGGTGAATTTTGAATGAGTTTTTGTATAATTTACTTTTTATTTTTAATTTCTCTAAAACTTTTTTTTTAATATTTTAGTATCTAATATTATGTTAAATTGAAGGTGAAGTAAACATTTTGAACAGGGATTAAATGTATATCTACTACTATATGATATGTCGTGTGGCATATAAAAAGAAAAAGTTAAACCTAAAAAATTAAATTTATTGATTTATATTTAATTTTGTATGAGTTGAGGTGAATTTTTTTTTTTAAATTTCAATTTTTTTAAATAAAATCACGACAAAAATTTAAAGTTTCAAAACTAACTATATTTTGAGGTTCAGACATTTATGTCGTGATGTGAAGACAACAGTTTCTTTATCTATGGACTGAAAATTTATTTGGGTAACCAATAATTTTATTTTCATTTTTTTTAATGTTATATGTATTTTAAGAATAAAATTGTAATAGAAGTTTTAAGTTTTAAAAAAATGATATCTCAAAATTGACTTAAAATGTATATCGTAAAAAAATTGTAATATTTTTTAAAATAATTATCCTATATTTCTAGAATTATAGTGATGTTAACTTCAGTTCTGAACAATTTTTGTCCTGTATGAGAATGAAAACTCTCATAATTATCAATCAAATAATTCTTTTTAATAATACTACTTCAATCTTTTAATTTTTTATGTCCTTTAAAAATAAAACCGAAGTTTTTAATTTTAAGAGAATAATATTTCCCAATTGATTTAAAATAAATATCATAAAAAATTATAATTTTTTCTAAAATAATTATTTTCCTCCATAATTAACTTATATTCCTAATAATTATATATTTCTCTCCATTTGCACTTTTTCTACAACCTTCTTAGATTGAGATTTTCCTTTGATCAATCAATGATTTCAGTTCAATCTTTTTTTCTTTTATGAATGCTTTAATTCTTTTTGTCTGATTCTTGTTGAATCTATCGCTGTGAATTTTTTCACCACATATTTGAACTTTTTTGATAATTTGGAAAAGATTGAAAAGTAAAACTTACATTAACACTAACATAAGAGTCATGACTACATTAATATGAAACTAAGATTTAAATCACAAAAATAATTTTGGATTTTATGCGGAGCAATTACATATGATTATCACAAAATTAAAGGGAATTAAAAAACAATTATATATGATTACCTCAAATGTAGAGTAATTATATAAGATTTATAATTTTTTTGTTAGCAATTATTGTATCATTATTTGATGGTGTTGTCATTTTCTCTATACTAATGTTTATACACTGAGAGGGCCATGTCAACAGACAATATCCTTCTGTGTATTCTATAATTTAATTCCATGATTGACCTTTTTTTTTCATTTTAATTTATTGATAACTTTTCCTTTATTATTTTAGTCTTACACGTCATAAGAAATTCAAATTTTATAGACTCGATTTCAAGAGTGCATTTATTTATAGACAATTTTATTATTTTTTATATTATTATTATTATTACTATTTATAGATTTGAGAATTAAGTATTATCTGCTATTTTTTTTTACTCAGTCAAGCTTCCCAACTCTTTTTGTCATAAGGCATATGAATAAGCATTGTACATTCCTAACACTTATCTCTATTATAGTTTTTCTAAATTCATAAAATCTACACTGAGCACTGAAATTAATAATTATCATTATAGTTTTTTTAATAAAAATGTACAATATACTTTATCTTTTCTTTAAATATATATTTTTATTATTTATGGATTGCTATTAGTGTAATTAATGTTTCAAAATGCATAATTGTAAACATTTATATGTTTATTTAGATCATAGCATTTCTTTTACATATCAAAGTTCAACTTTTTAGTTGTATATATTTGTGTGTAGAAAGCAAATTAATGTTGAAAGAGAGGTTAATTTTTCTAACAAAATTTTCACTTCAAAATAAATGTTTTTTTTATGGTAAAGTATTTTTACTATAAATGGAATTTTGATCAATAAGTTTAAAACCTTAATACATGTAGTAACCTTAATAATTATTTTCTTATTTTCTATTTTAAAAATATATTATAAAATTCTTTTGTTTTTGTTGAAACACAAAAACACTGTCATCAATACGGATTAATGTGATTAGAGTTACAATTTAGAGTGTAAGTGTTGGATGAACTAATATTTATGGGGAGAGTAGAGAAAGAAATTAGGGTTTTAATATCAAGCTGTGTGTGTGACTGCCTCAAAAATATTGATTGGTTCTTACACAAATTAGGGTTTCAGTTTCAAGTCTAAGAAAAAATGTCTGTCAAGAGAGATAAGTAAGAAATTGGATATGATTATTGTAGATTAGTGCTGGTTTTGGAGTGAGATACCTTGTGATTTAATAAAAATAGAATAGAGAAAAAAGATCTGGTCCAAAATTGAGCATAAAAAAATGAAAAGCAAAAGATTTGGGACTTGGGAGTGAATGAAGAATTTGGAAAATAAAGAGGGTGATTGCAAAAAGCAGAAAGTTTGAAGCACAAGAGCAGAGAGGGGAAGAAGGGGTTGCAGAGAGAGAGAGGGAGAGAGATGTCAACAGACTTGGACAGACAGATAGAGCAGTTGAAGAGGTGTGAGCCTCTGAAGGAGTCTGAAGTGAAGGCTCTCTGCCTCAAAGCCATGGAAATCCTCGTCGAAGAGAGCAACGTTCAAAGGGTCGATGCTCCTGTCACCGTTAGTCACTCTACTCGTCTTTTTCTTTTCCTTCAATATTCTCCTGTTCTGCATTTCTCTTAGGTTTCTGTCTTCTGGGTTTCCTTTCGTTATCGATTTACGAGCTGTTTTCGTGTGATTTTAGCTCACACTCAACAGAATTACCTCATGTTTTTTCGTCGGGTTTTAGTTTAAGAAGATTAGTTAGTTGATAACTACTTTTCTTTGGTCTTCGACCTATCTAGGGCTTGTTATAAATGTCATGTATGAAATGATGAAATAAGGCTTACGTGTCGCTCTTTCCGGGGATTTAGTGGATTTCCTCTCTCTTTGTTTTGACCTGTTCGCACAATTCATTGCTTTGTGCTTTGTTTTTGCGTTCAGTGTGTCATGGGGAGCACACTGTCTCTTTGTTTTGACCTGTTCACTTTTTTCACTGATTGGTTTTGTTGATTGTGTCATTCTTTGTGCAGATATGTGGTGATATTCACGGTCAGTTTTATGACATGAAGGAGCTTTTCAAAGTGGGAGGGGATTGCCCCAAGACTAACTATTTGTTCCTTGGGGATTTTGTTGACAGAGGATTTTACTCGGTTGAAACATTTCTGCTTCTTCTCGCTCTTAAGGTAATAGTCTGTTATTTTTTTTGGCATGATAAAGCTATTGGAAGTGTGTTGTATGGTTTATGTGTGTATTCTATGGTTTCAGTGTGCGTTAGATCTGCTATGGGCCACCTTGCAACAATTTAAAAAATGTTTCAGTTCGTCTGCTCAATGATTATCTCAGAAATATAGATGGTCTTGTGGCTTCCAAGCCGCTGGTTTTGTTGAACAGTGCTTATATTTTGTTTGAGTGAACTATATAAAAGCCTTTTCTGTTTTGGGAACACAATGTGCTATTGTTCGAGAATGAAACTGTACAAGTTTTTGGGTGGGGTAGGGGGATGATGTGATTAGTGAAATGCAAAAATCTACCTGAGGATGCTTTATTATTAGCGATTTGCTATTAATCTGGTCTGTGATTAAGATTTTGTCAGTAAAAAGTAAAACAAAAGGCTCTTCATGTCTGCTCGTTTGGTTGTTGTTTGGTGCACTTGGATGGAATGAAATAGAAGAGTTTTTACTTAGCAATAGCAGTTTCTTCTTTTTACTTTTCTTGTCAAGACAGAAATTTATTTGCATCGTCATTGTAGGTTCTTGCTCAAGGGATTACTGTCTATAATACAAAGAGTCTAGTGTTGCTTTTAAGCTTGTGCTCTTTTCATATGCCATTGTCATTATTTCCAGTTTGTTTGTCTCTTGATGAATTGTTTTTTTTATCATTTTTTAAAAATACCTAAAGAGAAACAAAAATATATAAAGTTTTTTTTTTTTTTAATTTTTTGACAACTGGGTTTGTCAGTTGTGTTGAACTACTCATTCTGTTGTGCTCCTAATGACACTACTTTCATTTTGTTCATTATTGTTGTAACTAATTATTGATATACAATCAGGTGAGGTATCCAGATCGGATAACACTCATAAGGGGAAACCATGAAAGCCGTCAGATCACTCAGGTTTGTCTATCAGATAAAGTGGAGGAAAGAAATAAATCCCTTTTTATAAGCATTACGAAGAAAACTAGGAAAAGACATTAATATTTTTCTTAACATTTTGTTTCCGGAGAACTCATTCAACATCTTTCACTTGACAGGTATATGGATTCTATGATGAGTGCCTTCGAAAGTATGGTTCAGTCAATGTATGGAGATATTGTACTGATATATTCGACTACTTAAGGTTTGCTAACATCTAATATATAACCAGATTTTATACACAAGTTTCTGTGGATGACTTAAAGCAGATTGACATCATGATATAAAGATTTTTTATTTGAGTCTTGCATTGGGAGCTACTTCTAGTGAGAGTAACAATGCTAGATTTGCTATAAAATTCTTGAAATGGTTTCAATGCCATGGGCTTGCTAATTGCTCTCTTGTTACTTTTAGTCTTTGTTTCTTTTATGGGTACAGGGACTGCCTGTTTTGTTTTATTTGAAAAATGTTTTTTCTGAAAAGGAAAATTCTGTATGATGGTCTTTATGCAAAATTGAAGTTATTTTCTGGGCAACTTCTTTTGGACTATTTTTCTTTATTATTCGTGCAACTGTTCAATTCATGTTTGAAAGTACTTGCAATACATTTTAAGAAGGAAAGGGATTTTAGTTTGCGTGAGCTGGGTTAAGACAAGAAGGAAGCTTTGTGTGGCCTCTCTTTGTGTATTTTAAAAGGAGAAAAGTTTGAGCAGGTGATCTTAAAATCTATCGATTGAGTATTCTGACAGACTTGTCTAGATATGTAGAAAAAAAATGCTAGCAATTCTTCAGTACACCTTTTTCATCACCTCTTTTTATCATTAGGTAAATTGCATATATTGTATAATGGTATTCAATTCAATCACAGAGAGAGCAGTGTTGTTAAACCAATAATTTTACTTGTAGAATCATATAATCGAGTTTTATGGCTATTATGTGTTTGATCAGATGTAGACTTGGATAGTGGGATTATGCTGCCAGCTCAAAGATTGGGGAATTATCTATCCCTTGAGTTGCAGATCTGAGAAGTTGTGGGTTAGATTTTATGACCCGGTGGAAAAAATTTATAATGTTTCCCTAGTTTGTCCTCCACTTCTTTATGTTACACTCCAACTAAATTCTCTTCCTTTTGGAACTTGTCTCTGCCATTTATTCTCTATTTCAAGTTTATTTTGTCTTGGGTAATTGGTTTAGCTGAAATTTGAGAAATTTCCTGTTTTCTCTGTATTTGACCTTGCTAGCCAGCTTTTCTTAGTTCTCCTTCTGTTCTGTTTGTCCTCCTATCTTGTTTGAACCCATTTGGACTTGGGTTGGACTCTCTCTCTGTAGTAGTGTCTAGGAATTTAGTGTTGAGTGTTTCTTTGGAGTGTTTCTCCTCTCTCCCTCCTTACTTTCTTGGCTTAGAAAACCCGTGAACTGGACTTGATTTGGGCGTTCATTTATAATACAATAACTGCAAAATAAAGGATCTGAACTCTTACCTGAATCTTGTGGTAATTACACACGTTAATTAATTACATTGTCAACCTTTATGAGAAAATATGCTTTTATATTTTTTATATGATCTTAGTACGATCACATAGTTAAATGATCTTTCATCCCTCGTCCCTAGATATAATTTCGATTTTAACAACCTTTCTGATTTCAGAGTGTTCAAAAAGTGTCAAATTGCAAGTGTTCGTAGTGCACAGAAATAAAAAAATAGATATAAATGAAAATATTAGTGTCAAGTTGCATATAAAACAACCCAACTGCATTTACAGATTTAGTTGGTGTAGCTTGTGCCTTCCCTAATGATTTTGTATGTTGACAACAATAAACTGCAGTTTGTCGGCCTTAATTGAAAACAAGATTTTCAGTGTTCATGGGGGTCTTTCTCCTGCAATTTCAACACTGGATCAGGTTATAAATTTTACCGTCTCTGTTTAGATTGTATACTGGCAATATTTTATGCATTATTTATCTCACTTATATATAGATACGGACTATTGATCGGAAGCAAGAGGTACCTCATGATGGTGCCATGTGTGACCTACTATGGTCAGATCCAGAAGATATTGTGGATGGATGGGGTCTCAGTCCCCGTGGTGCTGGTTTCTTATTTGGTGGCAGTGTTGTTACTTCCTTTAACCACTCAAACAACATTGATTATATATGCCGTGCTCATCAGTTGGTGATGGAAGGATATAAATGGATGTTCAATAATCAGATAGTTACCGTCTGGTCAGCTCCAAATTATTGCTATAGGTACAAACTTGATTAAAATGTTTTTTTTCTTATTTGTGTTCTGATGTTTTTAGTAAGACATTTTTCTTCTTTGTTATAGATGTGGTAATGTAGCTGCAATTCTTGAGTTGGATGGAAATCTGAATAAGCAGTTCCGGGTGTTTGAAGCTGCTCCACAGGTTTGTAGGCAAAAAAATTACCTGATATTTATCGTGATCGTGAGTTCCCTGTTTAGAGTGAGTTATTATACCGATTTTTCTGAAGTAGTAACAATATCAGTCTCTCTATTGTCAAATTCATTTGTGGTTAGGAACGTGCTTTTCATGGCATTGGGTTCAGGACTATGAGAATGACTGTTTTTATCCTACTCTGTTTTTGCGTATTCGTTTTGATTACACTATCTTTGCATGTTTAAGCAAACAATTCCCTGTTCTTTGCTAACTTATGAAGATAGTGTGGGATATTGTGTCGACATGAAAATGTAATTGTGCTAATATTTTCTAAATTGATTTTTAAATTTTGATGAAATGTAGGAATCAAGAGGGACACCTGCAAAGAAACCAGCACCAGATTACTTCCTATGAAGGTTATTTTTTTTTTTTTCCATTATCGAAATGCTCATATTGGTGTTGGGAGACTTGAATCAAGGAGATCATTTCTGACTCGGGAGGAATCAATGAAGGGAAAATCGGTTGTGCTGGCAGGAATTCTGCATCCCATTGGTCTGCTTCGCCCATCTTTAGTGTTATAGCAGTATTGTGAATTAGTATGTGATTTGCAATATGTTATTACTGCCTTTGTTCATTCAAAACTGTGATGGACAGAGGGTTTAGAGGGAAATGATGTTTTGCATATATGAAAACTTGATTACAAAGGATTCAATCGGATTGGAACAGGGAATATTGGGAATTAACTTTCCAAATATATAATCCGTGGAAAAAAAACCCCACTAGTTGATTTTTGATTATCATGGTTGCCAATGTTACACCTGGAGGTTGGTACTAAAATCTTCCCTTGCTTGAATTTGACATTGAAGGTTCACTTGCTACTGAAAAGGATCCTTTTTCTAGTGAAATTCTGTGTAAAATTTATTATTGGTATTCTTATTTTATGATTGGGAGTTCCAGAGCTGAGACAAAGGATGAGTAATAGGCTAAAGGTGGTATTTTCAGATTATAAACGAAATTACCACTTGGGAAATTTTAAACTCCGATTATTGTAAGATGAAAAAAGTTCTTAATCTGAAAATTTCTGCGTCAAAAATACTTCCTTGGAAAAGAAAAAGTAAACTTTTATTTCCCTCTGCTTTTTATACAACTGAGCAAGAAAAAAAGGTTAACTTCTGTTTTTCATTCTTTTCTCGTATTAAACATTCTAATTCCTGCTATATATGGATAGATTTATTTTCAAGCATGCTTGAAAATAAAATAAAAAATTTATTTTAAGAAAAACCATGGTCCTCTATATGGTATTTTCAAATACAATTGCCGAACATGTAAAAGCAAATATTAACCAATGTTTTAGAAGTATTGCTTAAGATAATAAAAAAAATTCTTAACAAAATTCAAGAAAACTTTCTTTTCATAATTTTTATACATGATTGTCACTAAATATTATTTTCTTTTTAACCGTGTCAGTTTATCGAACAGAAAAATAAAGGAAAAGGTTAAATGCATTTTCAGAATTCTAAAATCAGAATATAAGTCGCGTGGGTCACGAGTTCACGTTTTATTATGTTAAACAATTGATTGATAGACACTCCAAATCCTATCAGACACATGAATATAGAGATCAAAGGAAAAAAATGGTTTAGAATATAAAGTAAAAAGTAAGATATTTTTTCTTTCTTGGTACTAATGAAGCGATCGAGAAAGTAATATCTAAGAAATTATTGCTCTTATGTTAATCTACGATGATTGTTGTGCCAGCTCCATGTCAACTTAATAACAACAATAATAATTAATCAATCTGAGCTAAACTCCGAAACAACAACTTCTGATACATCTCCCTTCACAGTTGCTGTTCCTGGTCGTTGATTTCACCAACTCGGCTCCTATCCAATACAATATTGTAGTTCATTATTATCCGAAAGATAAATTAGTAAGAAAAGCTATGACGTTTTTCCTTAGTTTTTCATCAAATGGGTATGTTTCAAGATTTCATTTTTCACTGGATAAACATGAAAAATTAACCTTGATCTTGTCAAAACTTGTTTTCTGAAGTCAAGGTTAAACAACTTGGGTTGCATAATGATATTGGCTTGATCGATCCCTCAGAAGGCTCCACCTGCAAAATTGGAATGACATCCTCAACCTGTTTCCTTCTTTTATTCCTTCTGCTCCTTTCATCCTCCACAAGTGGTGTTCAACATCATGAAGAGGGTTTCATCTCTATCACCATATCTGATAAGGGTCTCGATTTTGCCAAGGATATTCTGATAGACCAAGCTGTTGACTCTATTACTCTGTCTCAATTGCCAGATATTGAGGAGACTGTTCAAGTCCCTCTTGTTGGAAAAGCCAGAGTTGTTCTTTCTGAAATCACTATCAATGATATCCAAGTAAATTCTTCATCTGTTAATACAGGAGAAACAGGCATTGCTGTTGTTGTTTCAGGTGCCACAGCTAACTTGAGTTTGAAGTGGAGGTACTCTGCCAGCAGTTGGTTAGTCCCAATTGGAATTTCTGATAGTGGAACTGCAACTGCAAAGGTCTGAATCCAGATTCCAGAATATTATTCACTCTTTATCTTGGAGTACTTTGTATACACACTGGCCGAGTAAAGTGTTACCGAATTACAAATTGTTAGGGTTGACTTCTAGCCATTTTAAAATTTATATTAACCATGGTTTCTAATTGGTTGACTGTGTAAAATTAAACTCTTTTCCTTTTTTTCTGGAGTTGCACCAATTTGTTTCACGGCTTATAATTTGCTTTATAGCATTGTGCTCTAACTAAGAAAGTTTGATCTTGAACTAACCTGAAGTTGGTTATTCTGATGAGAATCGGTTCGGCTGGCTGTGGTTATGGCTGAAATTTCATTCACAAGACATGTGTTTCAGTGTCTGATAGCCTAAAACCTTTGTCAGTGATGCACTTTTTTCGCAAATAATTTTGTTTGTACTGCTTAATCTGTTATATTCCTCATTCTGTTGTGCTGTGCTATGTTGGAAGGTTAATGATTTGCAAGTTGGACTTACTGTGAATTTAACGAATCAAGAAGGAACTCTTAAGCTGCTTCTCCTGGATTCTGGATGCCATGTTAGAGATTTATCCATAAAGTTACATGGTGGAGCAGCTTGGCTTTACCAAGTGTAAGGAACCTTCTTAAGCAATGATTTTTATTACTACAAACTCTTAAACATGCTCTATTAGAGTTATCTTCCTCCATTGCTGATTTAGGCTTCACAATTCCATAGGGAGGCTTTGGCTAATAACTATATAACCCTTATGCTATATTTCAATCTTTAGGGTGGGACATGAAACCGAAAGTGCAGATAACTGTGTTCCATTATCTTGTGCTGCAAAAACTTTTCTAGAGAATATAAAGCTAATTTTCTGATATCCTCCTGAATTGTTGTCTCTTCTAAAGAACCGAAGCTTGGCTCGTATCTAGACCCTAATATGTATACTATTTGATGATATCATGCCAATAATTTCTATCTTCTTGCAGGCTAGTAGATGCTTTTGCAGGAAGTATAGCATCTGGAGTTGAAGAGGCAGTTTCTGATCAAATAAATGAGGGGATATCAACTCTTGATGTTTTGTTACAATCTCTTCCAAAGACTTACCCAATAGACGAAACAGCTGCTCTAAATGTTTCTTTCGTGAACAATCCTGAGCTAAGTGATTCTGCTATTGAATTAGAAATTAGTGGTTTATTCATAGGAAGGAATGAAATTTTGTCACCTCAAGGTTACCACAGAGGTTCAGACGTTTCTGTTTCCCGTGCCAACCCTTCGCCAAAGATGATAACAATTTCATTACATGAAAATGTTTTCAAATCCGGTTCCTTGGTTTACTTCACTGTAAGTTTCTGAAGTCTTCTACTTCTTTTATTTTTGCTGTGTCCAATAAATGGATATTATAAACTGACATATAGTTTTGATGGTTTATGTTGTTCTTGTGCTCACTCAGGCAGATACTTTGAAATGGACTGTTGATGAACTGCCTGATCAGAACCTTCTGAACACTGCTGAATGGAGATTCATTATTCCTCAGTTATACAAGCAATATCCAAACGATGACATGAATCTTGATGTCTTTGTGTCTTCTCCACCGGATATACAAGTGACAAACAAAGATGTTGTTGTCCAAATTTCCATAGATATAATACTTAATGTTCTGGAAGCTGGTGAAGTCGTACCTGTTGCATGCATCTCGGTGGTAAGCTTAATGAAAACCAATACTAAGTGCAGAGTTTAAACTTTTATGATTGTTACACTGTTTAAGCAGGCATCCCTCATAAATAATATACTGCTTCTACATTGTATTATCTAACATTGTCCCTTAACCTTGGTTATTGGTACAGGATTTTAGTGCATCTTGTGCTGCGGAGATCATAGGAAACAATCTTGCTGGTTGGCTTAAATTGAAAAAGTTTTCGACATACTTGAAATGGAGTAAAATAGGGAAACTGCACGTGAATCTGATTCAGGTAAATTGGAATGTATATATTAATCTTCTCAGCTTGTAGATTTGTACTTTGACGTGAAATTGGATGAAATTGTACAACAAAAAAATGCCTTATCCCACTTATCAGCTACATGGGTTACAAGCTGCCTTTTGACTCTGTTAAAAGATTAAAACATTTAAGATCTTATTAATCTTGAGATCCTTTTAACAATTTTCTCCAATGCCCTTCTTGATCTCCTCTCTTTTTGATAGGTAATAGGTCTAAAAACCTTGCAACCTATACTTGTAGTTAGGCTTCTAGTGGCCCTTTTGCATTTGTTGAAACCACCTCAACTTCTAATCAGATGAAATTTAACTCCAATTTCTATTTTGGCATATATATGATTGTTAAACCTTAGATATTTTATATCAAGGTTATTGTTATGAATCTTACTCTATAACTGTGTAAACATTTGCAGTCAGTGACATCAGCTGTCCTCAAAACCGTTCTCATACCATACCTGAACTCACAGTTAGTGAGGGGAATTCCACTGCCAATTCTTAATGATTTTGCTCTTGAGAATGCTCGTATATTGTATGCTCCCCCATGGATTACTGTGACCAGTGATGTTTCTTTCTTCGGACACTATCATCACAAGCATCTACCAGCTTATGTATCATAAACAAGTTCTCAGATATTTGTCTGCTTGTGTTCCAAGTGGCAATAAGGTAATGAGAAACTGGTCAAGATGGCAGTGAAGAGTGAATCTCATGAACAAACATGCATGCAGGTCCATTACTCATCTTCTGGTATTTTATGTGTTCCATCACTGGTGTAGCTGATTTTACCTTTGTAAATCATTCTGTCCTTACGATCACTTGAAAAAGATTGCTCTGTATGTGTAAACGTGTGAAAATAATGCTAACTTTTTGTTCGTATATTTCATTCACAGATCTTCAGTTCATTCTTGACTGATATTCTTCACCTTTATCAAGAGCAGAATATGTTCATCCTAAACTCACCTATCCATAGTTATTGTCACTAATTTTAACTAGATCTTAGTTTGTCATTTCTAGTTCAAACTAATTAAGTTGCAAGTTGACTCAAACCCCTACCTATTGCTAAGTATCATAGTATACATGGATTATAACGTAACACGTATTGACTTCTACAAAAAGGAACAGATTTTAGAATTTCAGTTCCATGGACCAACCTTATTTACATAACCTTGTGGGATTTTTCAATGATAAAATGGACTACAATAATGATTTGATTAATTTTAATAGATGTATTTGACATAAGAAATTATCTCTGCCAACTTGTTTCTATCACTATTTATTAATTAAATTTTATTTTCTTAAAAGATATTAATAAGGGTATAAAATAATCCTTAATCTCGATTTAAATTATTTTGTATATATCTAAAATAACGTTTTTCTTTTCGAGAAAAGTTTAAATTATTTTTTGAGTCTTTGAGTTTTTCAGTGAATCTTATTTTGATCTTTTTCAAATTAAAAAAAAATCAATTCTTTAAGAAAAACAAATGATTTTGGTCCTTAAGTATTAAATTTGAGGGACTGTCTTTTTAAAATGCTTTTAAAACTCGGTAAGTTTAGTGTTGAGAGGCCCAAATCATATTATTAAATATTTGAAGGACTAAATATTTTTTTGAAGATATTTCAGGAACTAATTTTGTTTAGAAGAAAATATCTATCTATCATAAATTCTAGTTATTACGTAATAATAAACCTTTATCCAATACAATGTAAAATACACATTAAAAAAATGTGGAAGGTAGAAACTCGGTGAGTCGTGTACGAGTTGAGGGGAGGAGATAAAATATAAATAGAAAATTAATATGATTATTATTTGTTTTGTAATTGGCGAAAACCCCTTTGTATTCAGCGTGGGCGTCTATCTCTCTCTTTCTCTCTCTAGGGATCGCTCTGGTGAGCAATTGAACTCAACTCGTTCTCTTTCTCTCAACATAACTCACTACTATTAACCCCATCCCACCCAATACACTTCAATACCTAATTACTCGCACGCGCAACGCAAACCCAAACCCAAACCCAAACCTCGCCTTCATCTCTCTCAACACACTTACCCGCCAAAATTTTAATTAGCCTTAGCCCCCTCCAATTCAAACCTCTCTTCTCTTTTCTTCTATTCTATTCTCTCTCTCTCTCTCTCTCCTCTCCTCTCTCCCCTCTCTCTCTAGGGTTTCCCTCCCATGGAGACGGAGGAGGAGCTCGTTCCCGATCCCAAACCGGAGGAACAGACCTTGCCGCTTCAGAACGGGGACTCTGACCAGCGCTGCGCCAAGAAGCCCAAGGTTGACGAGGACGCCGAATTGAAGAGAGTGGCCGAGATTGTTCTCGTTCTCTCCACCATGGCCTCCGTGCGTGCGGGGAGGAAGCCCTCCGACGCTGAGGTCGAGCTCATGAGAGAGGCGCGCGCTAAGCTCGCCAGCCTCTGCCAGGGTTTGGCTCCCAAGGATATTGTAGCCAGGGAAGCAATTGGAACCGTTATCGAGGATCTCGGATTGCACTCCAAGCTTAAAGACCAGAGGCTAGGGTTTCGAACTCCGAAGATGTCTATTGCCGAAAGGTATTCACATGCTAAGTGGAAGGTAACTACCAACCCTCTCTCTGCTCAATTTACTTCCGTTTCGTTTTAAATTGTTTGTTATTTAGCAAAATTGTGTGTTGAAATTTTGTGTGGCAGAACAACCGAGTGAAGTTTAAAAGTCACGTGTGTGTGTCTTGGTTGTTTTGGATAACTATTCTTGCGAAAACTAGTTATGAAAGTAACATTACGTTTATCGTTGTGGTTGTGAATTGTGTCTTGGTTAGGAAAATGAGGATAACAGCGTGTTTGGATATGCATCCTGTCCGTTTAATTTAGAAGCAAAAATGTATAGCTTCTGCTAGCGTGTTTGGAAGCTTGTTGAAAAGGAAGAAAACACGCTTGGGGTGCGAAAGCTATGACTATTAGCTTTTTGATGTCACATTCAAGATATTCAAGATATGGGGAATCAAAACGGTTTTGTTTCAATATTGTTGTGAAAATAAAGCATAACGAACGCATAATGGAACACACTAAGAATTTCATGTTCACAGTCCTGTGAAATTCACCTGATACTTTTTTCAAATTTTGTGTTTCTTAGTGGAGGAATCTTTGGGCAGATTATTGTGTACTAATGCACTTAGGCCTTGCTAGTACTGGGTTATTTTTCAGTTAATTTTCTGTTGCCGAGCCTTTCATTGTGTTTGTTGAAATTTTGGACACTGTATATGACAAGTATTTTCTTTTTCATGTGCTCACACAAGATATTTTTGACTTATAGTGTGTATGCTAAGAATGGCACTCTGCATTTCTTTTGATTAGATTTTCGCTTGTTTTGTCTTTCTTTTTTTCCATTTTGGTTCCTAGATGGAGGAAGCAAAGAAGTTTTCTGCACCTTCTACAACACATACATCTCAACCCTTACAATCAAACATTGGTGGACCTGTTGACAATCGTGTGCCATCACATGTTCGAATGTTCCCTTCTGATAAACCAAGCCAGCCAGCAATCCCTTCTATGGGTACCGTAGTGTCTATTCCTCCCCATGTTTCTGCAGGATCTTCTGCAGTATTGCAATACCAGTCAACTGGCAATGAAGTAAGACCACCTATGGTTTCTGGTGTGATGCCTAGCGGTCACTTGGGGAGAAATTCATCTTCCTTAGTATTGCCTAAAGCTGAACATCCACAGTTCAAAGTTGATGGAGGATCAAATGGGTCTTCTTCTTATTTGCTACAAGTCCAAGGTATATTCTTCTGAAGCTCCTTACTGGATCCAAATTTCAAGGACTGGTTGAGTTACATTTACGATTGATGAATGACAGACATTGCAATATGTTTTCATTCTATAATAGATGCAATATATTGGACATTTAGATTTTTTACTGGGAAGCAATAAAATACATAACGTTAACTGAACGTGCTGAAGAAAATACTGTAGTTTTATGGTTATATATTTACTGGAGTTTGTCCTTTTTAAATCACGGAGTGAGCATGGCGAAGCCTGAAAGTTGACTGAATTGGTGTATATCTTGGTGAATGTCTATTTTGAGTTGATTGAATGGATATAACCTACTAGCATATGTTGTTTCTGTTTCCTTGTTTTTGAAGACTGAAATTGAATTTCCTTCATTTCTACTTTTTTCCATTTAAATCTTTATTATTTGTTGGTAACTTGTTAAAAGCTGGCATTAAGGTTTTAAGTTACTTTTAGTTTTTGCTATTTTTTTCTTAGCTTGCTGGTAGTGTATTGTGTCTCTATAATGTGCACAGAAGTGTATCTTATAGTATTTTAGCCATGAAACTGAAGCTGGGAGCTGAATGTTATGGTTTTTAAATTGTAGCAAATTCATCAGCAAACCAACCTTTGGTGAATGCTCCAGCATGGTCTATACCGACTCAGGCTGCTTCAATAGCAAGAACTGCATCAGAAAACAAGGTGCCTGCTACTACCTCTGTGAAGGTTGAAGGAACATCGGACATAACTGTATCAAGGGCAGGGCCTCAAATAACAACAGACCCGAGCTTTAGACCATTTATAACTCCAACAGCTTCTGTAAATTTGTCTACTGTGCACCAGCCTTTGCAGGCCACGAACATTGTTCAGCCTCCTTTGATTCCCAGTCACACTGATATTGCAAAGGTTGTCCAGAAAGTGTTACAACCAAAGCTTCCCAGCCATCCCACTTGGATTCCTCCATCAAGGGATTATATGAATAAGGCTTTGACATGCCAGATGTGTGAGCTCAGTGTTCAGGAGGTTGATACTGTGCTTCTTTGTGATGCTTGTGAAAAGGGATTTCACTTGAAGTGTCTGCAGCCCTCGGTCTTGAGAGGAATTCATAACAGAGTGGATTGGCACTGTATGAGGTGCTTGAGTTTAAGTGGTGGAAAGCCTTTGCCACCAAAGTATGGTCGTGTCATGAGATCGTCAAGCACACCACCAAAATTGCCCTCTAATATTGGTGGTATTCAAGCTTGTTCTGAGAATAAAGCAGAGAACATAGAACCAAAGGTCCTGCAGATGGTAACAAATGGGAGCACTGTTCCAACGGTTGCCGGTGGCAATCACAATGTTGAGGTGCAATGTTACTCAAAGTTCGCTGATACCAAAGGTATACAAGGGATTGGCATTTCATCCAGCATTGAAGCTATTGATAAGAAGCCTGATCCAAACAACTCTATGAAATCTCTTAGTGCAGCCTCTAGTCCTTCTATTGGGATGCTAGGTGAATGCTCTACCAAACAAATAAATTCTAAGGTTTTGACCAGTAAAGAGACTTCAGAATGTGAGTCTCTTCCTAAATTATCTGAGCCAGCTAAATGTGAAAGTATACAATCATCTCAAAATTTTCAAGTGGAACAGACAATGTCAAAAGACAATGCTGAAGTATCACCAGATAAACACATTGATAGTAATATTATGAATAATAATCAGAAGGACTCTCTTGAAGGGGAAAATTTAACTTATGATATCAAGCGTGATGACAAAGATGCTGCACTTGCAAACATTGTTGGAATTTCTGGACCTAATACTGAAGGTAGACAGAACTCAGCATTATCATCAGATGGCTCACATGCTGTAGAATGGATTGGTGATGTAGTACAACTCGTAGATGAAAAGATTTTTTACCAATCTTGTTGTGTTGATGGAGTAACGTATAGGCTACAGGGTCATGCTCTTATTCCTACCAGCAATGGAAAACTAGCTCCTTCTAAACTCCAGGCAAGCAAATTATCACTATTTCCTTCCATTATATGCCAGCCATCGATTATACCAAACCTGAAGGAATTTACCTGAAAAATTAAGTAGATATGAATACCACAAACATTTTAGTGTACTTCCCTGTTTCTTGTGTTTTGCTTGATTTTGAACCCTTCTGTAAACAAAATAAAATTTTTATAAATATTTAGAACTTTAACAAAGAAGTTTATTCCATTTTTATTTTCAGTCTATGTGGGAAGATTGCAAAACTGGGTTAAAGTGGGTAAAGGTAACAAAGTGCTACTTTCCTGATGATTTGCCAGGGAATATTGGTCATCCGTGTATATCTGAAGTCAATGAGGTACTTTTTTTACACATACCTACTTACATCTTTATATATGAAATTATAATTAGATATTTTTTTCTTAGATCAATATAAATGCATTCATGCCGGTGTTAAGGCTTGTCATTGGTATGTTAAGTATGTTTTTTATATATTTTATCTAAACCTACACTGGCTTTTGCATGCACTTATCGGTTTAAAATTGTAACCTGTAAAGTTAATTAATATTTTGTTTGATATTGCAATCAATGATAATTCTCCACATCCTGGACATTCTTCACCATTCTTAATCATGTATTGTGTGGATATTTTCTTATAGATATGTTTTCTTTGTTGAAGGTTTATGAATCTAATAGTGATAGAACTGAAATGGCTAGCTCTATTCAAGGTCCATGTGAAGTACTCCCGTCTGATAAATTTAAACAAGAAAATGACAGGCGATGCCAGTTAGGAATTGAGGAAAGTACTAGAATACAGCCCATTTTCCTTTGCAGGTTTGTTTCTTTAAAATTCATCCATCATTCTAGAGTGTTTTCATTTCATTTTGTTTTACTATATGCCTGTTCCATTCATATTATACAATTTTCGTATTTGTAAAGTAACCATCAAATATAAAATATGAAGTCAATTTATCATTTTCTTGGTAGAAAATTGTAGAAAACAGGGAAATGAGAAATAGAGGTGATTTAATTATCGTTTAGACTTGCCATAGATGGTGAAAAATTGAAAACTGAAACCCATTTTCATGCTGCTTGTGGACATACCTGAGCATTAAGAATGTGCTGTGTTTTTCTACTATATATTCGTTCCAATTTTTATATAACATAGTTTGACACTATTAATTCTAGTTTATTTCAATTAATGAATTTTTGGCTCATAGAAAAAAACATGAACGCAAATGCTTAATGTTTGGTAATTACTTTTCCTGGGAAAAAAAATGAATGTCAGACAGTATAATTGTTATTGAACCTGGAAGTATATCTTAAACAAGAACTTTCATGCATGCGATGGAGACAAACTACCTTCATTTTCATGGAAAAACCCTTGTGGTCTCATCACATTGAACTACCACAGCTTGTATGCGGTGAGAGTAAAGGCCATAGTAATCAATCTATTGCCAACCCCAAATACACTATAGTGGGATAACACATTGTGGAATGGCCACTATTTCAAATATATTTGTATGCATAAATATAATCTTTACTTATAAATAATTTCTTATATAAAGGTGAAAAGTGCTATAGGGGGAAGGAAACAGTATATCTTACAGCTTTAAACATTCTGAGTGATTAAAAGATGGATGGAAACAGAAGAAGCTTGCCGGAAAACAGTAACAGGAAGTCTAAGACTGACAAAATATTGGGAAGAGAGAACATGTAATTCTGTCGCTAGACATCTCTGGTGGGATGGGCGGGCAAAAGATGGGATGTCTTTAGAAATTCCTGCTGAAGAGGTGGGGGTAGTTTTGTCTACAATTATCATTTCCACCCTGACTCCCCCACCAAAACAGTGGAGGGGCAAAATTAGATTTTTGAAACTCATCATTATTGCTGTGGTTGTGGGAAAAAGCTGTCAATTCGGCTGTCAGCTGTGACACCCCAAAATGCCACTCTATGATGTGGCTGCAGCCCAGCGACCTCTCTGTGGTACTGTTGCACTCTATTAATTACTTTGGTAACAGGTGGAGTGTGGACAAGACAGAAGAGCAGCCTGCTCTGTACTTAAAGTCGCTGGAGAAGTGGTCGTCTCTTCTCTGGTGAGAGGTGAGTAGGCAAGAGAAAAGGATGTCTTGGGAGAAGAGAGTGGAGGAGGGTATTGGCGACAATGCTGCTGAATTCGGGGGTGGACAGGGTAGTCTTATGTAATGTCTTTTTCAACCAAAATACCCCCTCTCTCTAATCGACGCTAGTGCTGGGGAAAAATTGGATTTTTGAAACCCATTCCAATCATGCTGTTATTGGGTGTGAAAAGCTTGCAATTTGGCCGTGACCCCAAAAGTGCCATGCAGTGATGTTGCTAGTGTTATCAATTGTGGAAAAGTAATCCACCATTTCATGTGTTTCCAAATTGTGGAAGTAACCTGTGGTTGAAAGATATGATATATGTATGTATGAAAAATCAAATTGTATTCAAATGGAAATGAAATGCGTTAATATTAACTCAAAAGTTCAATTGGTTGGAGATTTGCCAAAGATGACAAGAAGATGCTGCAGCCATGACTAGCAGCTGCATTTGTGTATGGAATTAAGATCATGGATCCAAGGAATTTTTCAATAGCACTATTGTGCCACTATACTGTTATTTAGAGATACTGGATGTCACTGTAGTGCCCCGTGGCTGCTCTCTGTTGCCATTGGACATTATTAATTGCCTTGGTAACAGCCACTTTTGATAACAATAGCCTTACCTACTCATCTTGAATACCCATTACAAGGCCGTATTTGGCATATAGGCTAACTTTTATTTGGCATTCAATTAATCCATGTTTTACCAAATATTATTATGTGGATATGTTCACCTATTTAGGATTAAAATTCTAATTCGAAGTTCGGATGAAATTTATTCATTAGTTTGGAAGGAAAATGAATGCTGTTCTATTTGCATTTCTGGTCCTTTTTTATTGCATGGTGTATGTGTTTTAGATGCTTGACTTCTGGTTTTGAATTCAAATTTTAAACGTTGGGACTAGCAGTGAAACTATTATACTGTCCTCATATATCGGGCTTGTTAATCAATCTGGACAAAATCTGAATAAAATCAGTGTTGAGATTTTTGCCTTGTAGATTTTTTTTTTCTGTTTTTTTTTTTGTTTTGAGGTGTCTTAAGTGATTTGGCTTGTTTCGCAGGTGGTTTTATGATGAATTCAAAAAGTTATTTCAACCTGTAATCAGTTGATAATGTCATGAACATATATGTTCCATGATTCGTACACTGCAATTTTGTGGTGAGTATTTGATCCATTATCTGTCCAAATTGTTGGCTTAAACTTTGTTTGTTCTAATGTATATTTATTTGCCTTTAAAATAAATCAGGTGCCATTTTAAAATCTTAGGACCCTTGGATATTGGGGGTTATATTCCTGAATTCAGGTTGAATTCACTTCTTGAGCTTGGTCTTGCATACCTATAGTTTCTCCCATTTAAAAAATAATGCTGAAAAAATTCATAGAATCTAAATTGGTTAATGTAATTAATTGATGGAACAACAAAAAAGGGGAATTTATTGGAAATTTGGGATAACAACCGTAATAAGCAAATAGGATTTTCGAGTAGTTTCAAACTGAAATTAGCCAATATTAATGGTAGTAGAATGTGTTAGAAGGTGTAAATTAGAAAGTGTGTTGGTGATACCCTTCCATGAAGAGAACCAGATTAATTTTCAATGCGAATTGGCTTTGGTAAAATAATCTATCGGTCATTGATTTCTTGTTCGCTTTTATTAAAATCCCACAAGGTTTACTTTTCATAATGTATGTTCGGTAGTAAGAAGAATGTAACATACTTATTAGCACATTTGGTCTTTCTTTTGTAATCAGAATTTAAATTTGGTCTTTCTATTGTCATCAGAATTTAAATTTGGTCTTCCCATTTTTTTATCCAATTTTATTTCCACTATTTTAATTGGGCTAATTAAATTGGCATCTAATATTTGATAAAAAAATGTCAGTATGGATAAGCTGACATGACATTTTACGATACTGTCACATTAATATTTATGTTTAATATTGGACGTTATCTTAATGAATGAGCAAAATATTATGCAATCATCATGCTTTACTTACCTTCCCGTTGAGTCAAATTAGATTTATTTGCAATCAAACCGTACTTTTTAAATACACTATTATTGGTTAAAATTTATTACGTCTTGTGAAATGTAGGTTCTACTTGGGAGCTTTAATAATTTCAACAAAGATAATGTCTTATTATTGCACTCCCTTGATTCTCTCCGTCCCAGTTCCCGTGATGATCTTTGACAATGTGCTTTTCATTGGATGCAGGCAGGTGTTTTGGGGGTTTTGGAACGGGGTTTTTCTTGTATTGGTGGGTAATTGAGCATGCATTAATGTTCGTGTGAGACCCATTATAAGGCGCATTGCAGCAACTTGCCTCGTCGTACTAGAATGTTCTACCATCTCTGCATGAATTGCATTTGATGTAAAATATGTAGCTGAAGGAAGCTGTGTGGACTGCTTAGTTTTTTTAGATTTCGCTTTTATAGTTTTTTTCCCGATAGATATTCATTCTGTATAATTCTTTTTCGGGCATTAGGCTCTTTAGGCCCAATAATCACATTATCATCTTTGAATTAGATCAGTGTAGTTTCCTTAGCATGCTGAATTGTAAGATACTTCATCTGTACAAAAGCCATTTCTTCTAAAATGCATAACCATTGGATATCACGTTGGCGACGAGTGATGATTTTTCTAGCTATCGCCAAGGCGTTCATTCAGGTTCTGCCGGCTGAGCATAGTATTTTGTCATGAGTTTGTGATATGTTTTATTTCATTAGTTGGAACTGTTGTTTTAGTAAAGTAAGTTAAAATCATTCACTTAAAAAGTAGATGATATTTCTTAATTCACTTCATTTATACTGTTTGGTTCCCTTGCTGGGAATCTCTTCCGCTTGGCAAAAGAGGAGAGGCAAGATATCACCTTTATTCCAGATCATGTTCCATCTTTTTTTCCATTAATGGAGAAAGAGAGATGTGCACAGTAAAATAATGTCTTTGACCTTCCATGAAGGGTACAAATTAAGTACTTCTACTCTTCTAACAGATCTAATAGTACTAGTAAGTGGGGAAAGGGAGAGGAGTGTCACAAAAGGAAAGGATGATACAAATAACTAATTGAATTTAGTATTATTCAAACAATTTTTACCTGTAAATGTAATAACTCAAATAACTCAACCCAACTCGCATAATTTCTCCTTCTCAAAATTATGTTAGTCAGCTCTCTATCCAGCTGATGAACTAACTAGGACCAACAAATATCCTAATAAATAAATACTTCTATTAATAACTACTTAAAAAAATATTTTAATATTTTTTATATTTTCTGCATAATCAATAATTTCTATATTTCGATATTGGTTCCACTTCCTATAATAAGAAGTACCAAAAAGGCATCAAAGGGGGAGTTTCTCAATAAAATTTCACATAATATTACAATGTATATAAAAATATCGTGTTTATCTCCAACTCCATAAATGTTGATCAGTTTTAGTAGGGTTTCAGATTTTAATTATGAAGAGAAAAATATATGACATTAACTTTAAAGTATATTCATATTGATAAACTAAAAAGATGAGTTAGTTGGGATTATTTTATGAATCCGTGTAACTAGCATTACCCAGTGAATTAAGTTTGTTTGTAAAGACAAATAATTAATGCCTTCAAGTCGAATGAAAATCGTTGAATTCGAGGCACTATGTGTTGCTATGCAAAGTATCAAGAACTTGAAAGTTTAAATTATAACTTGTTTCATATGATGAACTTGATGAGTATACACCGTCATGTCATGTGAATAGCCTATGCAATTTTATATACTCGATAGGCATGTGGATGCTTACCTCAAATTCTGGCACCATACTACTTATTCTTTCTTCACAGTTTGAACTCACTTAATTGGTGTGAAAAACCACGTAACGTAATTCAAGATTATTAACTTCTACTTTGTTAGCCAATCAGCACTTGCTAGAAAAATGAACGCAATGAATGTTGATATACAAGAAACAGGCAAAGCCAACATATACTACCTAATAAAATGTCCTTTTCTGAAAACAAAAACATATTTTATGTTCTTCTTTGTCGTCACAAACCGCTCTATGGTGCATTTTGCCTGAAAAGTGTGATACCAGTAACTGCCATTCTTCAATAATTCTGGGGTCCTTGTTCCTTTCTAGAGTTACACAAAAAATATATTTTAGATCACTGTTCCTTTAGAATTTCCACATGCATCATGTTGCTTCATTCTTTTAGAAAATATGGCAAAGCTAGATACCTATATGGCTATATGGGGAATGGGAAAAAGAAATTTGATTTTTACATCAAAATTTTATTACATATATTAATTATTGTTCTTATACTTTATCGCTCATTGGATTTTTCAGAATGTGTGTTTTTTTTACCTAACATGTTCTCTTTTTCTCTTTTGTAGTGTGGTAGTAGACCAAACTATAAAATGATGAAATTCATAGTGGACAAAAAGAAGCCAGAAGATTCTGTTCATAGTTTTTGATCAAGCTGTTGTTGTGGTTAATTAACAACAGTAGTTTTGAACATAAACACAAAGATATTACAAGAACCACAAGCTTAACCTAGAATTATAACCACAGATGTTTTTTACAGCAAAAAGAAGTTATTTTATAACAGTATATTTAATAGGTATAATTAACTTATTCAACCACATTCTTCTTTTATAGTTAAGCATTTTTATTCTACTTTATTATAAGGGTCACACAAGAAAAACTGTATATGCAGAGAAGGTGTTGCAGAATAATATATATATGCAAAAGGGAAATAACTACCAACTTTGACCATCCCACCATGTCTTTGACATCTCTCTTAGGGCTAAAAGTCTCCCTTCTCCTTTCTTCAATGACCTTATTTAGTAACTAAAGGTAGCCTCTACAAGCTCATAATTATTTTCGTTTCTTAAAAAATGGCTTATCATGATAATTCCTGACCCACTAGTCTAAATAGTTCATTCAAAGTATGAACACCAAAAAGGTTAATTATAAACTTAGATCTTATATATTTTCTGCTTTAACATACACACCAAAAAACTTATCTCTGTTTGAAAGTTTATTAAAAATCTTACCGTTTTATAAGCACAGAAACAAATGAAAATGTATTTCTTATGCAGACAATAAAATGAAAAAAATGGGTCAGTTCATAATGTCTTTTTAACATACCATCAAGTGTAATTTTTCTGTCATGAGAATCAGAAGTGTTAGATTTACCTAAACTGCATTTTTAAATTTATCCAAATGAGAACAAGCCAATAATTTTTAAGCCATTGAGCAAGACCAACGTTTTGAGAGAGTAAAATCCTATTGAACATGCATTGGAAGATTTGGTAAAACCAACACACACTTACAATATTCTTATAATAACAGTTAAAATATGCAGAATAATCAAATGCTAAAAAACCAGTATAAAATGTGCTCTGTGAGCATTATTTACAAATTGCAAGAAGAAAAAGTGGTTTGGTATTATTTCAAGTAAATGGCGTCTATCACGGTGGTTTGAACTTTAAGAAGGAGCTAAAAAGGAAGAGGGGGCCATTAGAACAAAGTCAGATCACAAAGATTCCAAGTTTATGGATTCAGAATAGAGCCTTAAAAATTCTGATATATATACCTTTTTTCACCACCTTTTGGGCGTGTTATGCAGGACTATATGCATATACATACATATACATATATATGGATATGTATATTTGTATGACTTATGCATGTGTATGTGTAAAAAGAGAGTGAAAATCTTCAGATTTGGAGTGTGGAACTTTGATTCTATCTTTTCTTAAATGATCTTAAGAAGCTAAGGCTATAAATATGTATAATATGATAGGTTTGTGTAACCCTACAAAACTGTTAACAGAAAAACAAGTATTGCGACCAATAAACTGATGCACTTAGTTAATTAATTACAATTTGGTAGGGAAAATTTAAAAGTGAGATTGCGTAATTTTACATGCACATGCACTCCTAGGATCTTCAACCTATATGAGAAAATAAGTCTCAAAGCCTAGTCCTATATATCTATATATAGTTCAATAATTAATGAAATTACGAAAAAGTTTTTTTACTTTTATTCTTTACGTTTCCTTTCATTATTGATTGCATTCTACGTGGATGCACATTTTTAAAAAACCAATCTATGTTATAGCTCTACTTGCTCTAGACCACATGGTATGATAAAATGAAATCATGCATGTTAGAGGTCACAAGAGTTCTTTTATTTGGATTATCATATTTGAAGTATTTTACATTTTGTAACTAGAAACTCTATATCTTGCTTTTGTTCTTTATTTTTTTTCTTATATCCAAACTTCAAATTAAAATTTTTAGAAATAAATTTAAATTCACCACATTTTAGAAATCATGGACTAACATAGAAATATATCGAGTGTCTATAATCAAAATAAATTATGAAAAGTGAAGTAGTAGATATTCAAATATTACAACTTAACCTTACACTTTTAGAAAGAGTTTACTTAACCTTACACATATAACATGTTGAAAATAGTCATTACATTTGAAATATCTAATTGGACACTCATACTTTTTATAAACAAAGGAAAAAAATATTCTGACACAATATTTTGATACAGACAAATATGTCATTTTATATTTATTATTTATTTGTTATTTGATAACATATTCTAAACTTAATAAAAAAAATAACACTGTATATTATGTCAAAATATTATCAAAAAAAATCTATACTAACATATCATTGTCCAAAACCAAATTCTCCGCACACAAAAATGACAAAAAAAATTATGGCATATAATGACAACTAAAAATAATGTTAATGGCATGGTGCAGTCCAAATTCCAAACACAAGCATAATGAAAACCTTATTTTTACTATAAAACAAAAGCTAGATATCCAAATTGATACCTAATCATAATAACTACTCCCTCTTGAACGTTATCCACTATTTGTCACCATGACCTTATTAGTTAACTCTTGCATAAGAAATACATACATACATACATACATACATACATATATATATATATATATATATATATATATATATATATATAATTAACAAAATAGTTTACTTTTATTGTATTTTATATTAATTGTTATGTTATATATTAAAACAAAAAGGGCGCTAATAATATATATTAACGGAATGGATTAAATGATTTGTGAATATTATATAATAATGTGATTAATCAATCCATGGTTTATTTCCTATATTTTAAAGGAAAACAAAATAACGAAAATAAATGAAAGAAAGGTATAACTTAACAATTAATCTTTCCAAAACCAGGTTAGGAAGATGAAAATTTGTCATTTATTTTAACACACTTTTTCTTTTGACCAATAAAATTCCAGAACATTGCTTCTCTATTTTTTTATAATTTTTTTTTGTGGTCTTCGTTACGCAAGAGAGAACGCGATTTCACATTAAGATTTAAATGAACTTTATTGACCTTATATATGTAAAAAAGGAATTAAAGAGGACACAGATGTCATTCCTTAATTGATTTGTATAATTTGGAAGCAACACTGAATTTTTGGGGTATCTGCTTTGATGTTTCTTGTTGCATTTTTCCCCTTTTAACAACTATTGACCATTTCTAAGGACAATGTGAACTGTGGTTTCTGAAAAGTAATATATTATGCTTTACCAAAAACATTCATTTTTCCCTTTTATTTGAAAAGGGAATGTGAAAACCGTCCATTTTTAGCCACAATTTCAGGGCTTAAAATTTCTTACCCTCAATATAAAACGAAATATAGTCAACACAAAAAGATAAAAAAAAAGTTATAGGAATGTGAAGAAAGTGAATACAACACAAAACAAAAGTAAAAGTGAAGCATGGCGGCAATGGTTAATGTAATTGATTATAACACTATTAGAATTTTTTATATTTTATGAGATTTTAAATATTTTATAATTTTTTTATAAAATTTAATTAAGAAATACTTTTTTTATAAAATTTTATTAACAAAATTTTTTAGTAGTGTAACTTATATGATTACCATTAGCAAATGCTATTCGATTTATTCGTTTTGGTAGGTACAAACTGTTGAACCTTGATTTCTGGGGTGATGACTTAATTAATAATGAAATAATTAATCATGATTTGGCTTTTTATGGATTACTTTGACTCTTCTTATTTTATAATAAAGCCCTAAATAGCCGACAAAAGTAATCAATCTTCTCACAAGAATAAACCTAATATAATACAAAAATGTAAAAGTTGCTTAGTAAAGAGTAATCAATTTAACTTGTTATTGTTTATATCGAAGCAAGTGAAAGGAAACTTACGTAGCCTTAGGAACCATTATTTCACCTTATATGTAGATATCCTTAATTGATTCCTTAAAATACGTATCATTACTCAATAATCTAACATTATATTTTAATCTAATCTCTTAATCACTTGCATCATTATGCATTCATCTGTGTTTTTTATATATATAGGTGAAAAAGGCTGTATATGATGGAAAACTTTGCATACCACTTACTGACTTATGATTTACTGCTTCTTTTGCAGATAATATAATGGAATCACACTCTGATATAAGGACTAATTAATGCAGTCAGATATATTTGTATATTATTAAGATTAGATTTATTATTTAGATTTTATTCAATCCAAGAACTGCTGATTAAGATTTTATATTCTTTTTGGCCACATGAACTGTTGTAATTTTGTTGTGTATCAGAACTCAGAAACAGAAGCTATATTCATATATATGTAGCTTCTGATACAAAGATCTTGCACCAGTTTTGGGCCTTCTGTGTTGCACAAGAGGCCCACATTCTCTGCTTTTAACTTTTTCTGAGTTTCTTTTTATTATTAATAGCAACCAATAATAGCAGATTGCTTGCCATTTGTATCTACCAGCTAACAGCACAAGTTAGCATAATATACATTGAAATAATAATAATAACAACAAGTAGAAGCCAACTTCCTTCTCTATATATACCAACTCTCTTCCCTCTCAGTTTTCCAAACACTCTTTCTTTTGTCTCTTCTCACTTAATTTCTCTTTCACTCTTTCACTCTTTCACTCATCCAACAGCTACCTAGTCACTGAATCATGGCTCCCATGGGAGACAATGTTGTTGTGTCCAACATGGAACTTGAAAGGTTGCTAAGCATGAAAGGAGGCAAAGGAGAAGCCAGCTATGCCAACAATTCCCAAGCTCAGGTACCATAAATCTTGTTAACTTTTTCTGATAAATAGAACAAACTGCTACATATATATATAGATATAGATATAGATATATAATATGGTGATGCATAATAATAACAGTACCCTACCCCATATGTTTGGTGGTGACAATGAGAAATACTAAAGCTAAACATGCATGATTATGCATATAGAAAAACAATGAATGAAGGTGTGACAGTAGATGAGATGCATTGATTAACATGCAGGCCATACATGCGAGGTCGATGCTTCATCTTCTCAGAGAGACTTTGGACAGAGTTGAGCTGGCTGAGGGACGAGAGGTGCCGTTTGTGGTGGTGGACTTGGGCTGTTCGTGTGGGAGCAACACCATAAACGTGGTGGATGTGATGATAAAGCACGTTATGAAACGGTACGAGGCGTTGGGGTGGCAGCCACCGGAGTTTTCAGCTTTCTTCTCAGACCTTCCCAGCAATGACTTCAACACACTCTTTCAGCTGCTTCCTCCTCTCGCCAACCATGGCGTCAGCATGGAAGAATGCCTTGCCGCCGACAACCACCGCTCCTACTTTGCCGCCGGAGTCCCCGGTTCTTTCTACCGGAGGCTTTTTCCGGCGAGGTCTGTGGATGTTTTCCACTCAGCTTTCTCTTTGCACTGGCTTTCTCAGGTAATATAACCAACACTTATTATTATTGTATGTTTTTAGGTTAAATTACACCTTTATCCTTCCAAAATTCACATAACTCTTCATCATTATTATAACATACATTATACACACTTCATCTTACACTGAAAAGCACCTTATACCTATGACTTCTAAGGGGTTAATAAATAAAGATATCATGTAGATTTCAAAAAACACAAGATAAGTATCATTACAGTTATAATTATTATTATTATTATCTTCTATCCATCTATTAAAAATATTCATATCCATCTTTTATTGGTAGTATAAACTCATTGTGACTTTCTTTTATGTTTTCAATAAATAGTTTTCAAACTGTCACTTTTATCTAAATTTGATTTCTTATTTTTAAAGATTTACTTTTATCATAAAGTAATAGATTGTCTTGTACAAATATTTAAAAATTTAAAAAAGTGACATTTTATTTCCTTATTCTGAATTTTTTTTTTTCAAATTGAATGTAGGTTTTCTGTTTTATGGGTGAATAGAAAGTTGAATGGATGCCTTCATTCCTACTTTAAAAAGAAATAGTTAATTTATTCATTTCACTTGCAAATGAAGTGGTTAAATTATTACCCAAAATCATAATTCATTTCAAATCATTCTTTGTGTATCTTTCATCATTAGATTGTCCAAGATCTTTTTAAACCTTTCAATTAGAATTTCAACTTTAAGGTGTCACTCACATTTATTGAAAACTTTTGGCCTATAGCATTAATTTGATAAACCCTTTTATATTGTTGACACAGTCTTTTATTATAATTCACCCCCCAACCTACCCATAAAAAAAATTCAAAGATTCTATTCCTTATAGTCTCTGTCATGTAATATGTAATTTCCATGACAAAATGAAAGAGATATTTGCCTCTTCCCGAGGATTAATTTGAAGCCTAAGTCATAATTTATGGTCAAAAAGTGAATGCAGCAAAGCCATAGTCTATAGGGTTGAAAAAAAGGAACCATGTTTCAGGGAAACAAGTAACGTGTTTGGACAGTAATTTCCAATGCATGCATATTAAGCACCCAATGTTATTCCACTTTCATGCATATCTTAAATTTCAATAATGTATGGGGCCACCACACAGAATTTGAACGCCAAAAGACACACAATCGGAGTAAAAGTCTCTACTATTTTTGCTGCTTATTTACTGCTCACACACATTTACTTATCATGTTTTTTACCATACAAAATTTTCTGATTTCCTGCACTAAAGTAGAACTGCATGAAATTGAATCTGCTAGATAAAGTTCAGTGTTAGGCCTACCTAGGTGTATGAGAAAGAGTTTTATTGTTGATAAGAGTGCATGTTTGAGTATGCAGGTGCCAGAAAGTGTTGTGGACAAAAGGTCAAGTGCATACAACAAAGGAAGAGTGTTTATCCATGGTGCTGATGAGAGCACAGCAAATGCTTACAAGAAACAATTCCAAACAGATTTGGCAGGGTTTCTGATGGCAAGGTCAGTGGAGATGAAGAGAGAGGGGTCCATGTTCTTAGTTTGCTTGGCCAGAACTTCAGTGGACCCTACAGACCAAGGTGGGGCAGGCCTTCTTTTTGGGACCCACTTTCAGGATGCTTGGGATGATCTTGTCCAAGAGGTAATTATCATAATCACAAACATTTTTATGCATGCTTGTGTCAACAGTGCCTGCCCACTTCACACAGCCTCTATTTGCCATTGGCAGACCAAAAAGGGTGTGCTTGCAGACACTGTAGAGATTAAAAGACCACAATGCTCAAGTGTTGTAGGCATCACCACAACTTATCATGAGTTTTCACTGCCCAAGTTTCAAACAGATTGGTCCCAGCCGTTGATTAGCCTCCCCTCATTCATCCAGCCATCCATTTCTTTATCATCATGTCGGCAGAAATAATAATTAATTGCCTGCTGGCACTGTCTTGTGGTCCATGATATTGACCACCAATTAGGCTTTGGATATCCAGAGTTTAGAACAAACACTGAATCACATCATCATGTCTTAAAGCTATAGACAAAATGGATATGCATTCATCTCATCAGTTTTCATACAACCATCATATTCCATGGGACCCAACAATGTCTTTCAACATAGTCAAAGCCAAACACTTCTGTTCTAACAATTATCCTCTCTACCATGTTACACTTCCAAATTCCAATACTGTAATCAATGAAGTACAGATTATAACCACACCTACATGATAGGATGTGTTGATTACTTGGAACAAATGTCCAGTCACTCAAACAAATCACACAGCAAATCTCATTTACCAAGCATAAATAATTAGTTAAACATAACTGGTGTTGAAACCAGACATACACATTATTCGTGTGAGAACTTGCTGTTCTTATCAGAAGTCTTAAATTCTTGATTTCAGGGGTTGATTAGTCAAGAAAAACGAGACAGTTTTAACATTCCAGTTTATGCAGCAAGCCTGCAAGACTTCAAGGAGGTGGTTGAAGCGAATGGTTCATTCACCATAGACAAGCTTGAGGTATTCAAAGGAGGAAGTCCACTTGTGGTGAATCAACCAGATGATGCAAGTGAAGTAGGAAGAGCTCTAGCCAACAGCTGCAGGACCGTGTCAGGAGTTCTTGTTGATGCCCACATTGGTGACAAACTAAGTGAGGAACTTTTTCTTAGAGTGGAGCGTAGAGCCACTAGCCATGCCAAAGAGCTATTAGAGCAACTGCAGTTCTTTCACATAGTTGCATCCCTTTCCTTTAGAGACTGAGAGAAAAAGGTTACTATTTGAAGAAGATAACTAGACGACAAAGGCTTTTTCTCCACCACCCTCTCCCCCTTTTTTCTTTGTGTGTTGTGATACCGCATAGGAGGAATCAGAATGCACAAAAGAAAGAAAAAGAGAGGTTGACTACTTCCAACCTATTGTTTTCTCCCTCTTTGCGTGTTGTTTGTCTGTCATATTGCTGACTCTAGCTACTTGCCATGCATTATGCACTTTCTGACTTATGTTCCCTTGCCTCTGAACTAATTTTCCTCTCTACATTAGTGTGCATATCTTGTGAAAGTTGTATGAATGGAACTTGTACCTAACAAGCTGGTTGTTGAATATGCTATTTCATTTTTAGTCATATTGTCCTTTCTTCCTTCTCCTAGTCAATCTAAAACCTTCGTTTAGTATTTCATAAGACAATCAAATAGGTAGAAAAATGGTTTGTTCTGTTCCCTTGTAATTTAAATATTGAAAGACGGCTTTTTTTTCAGTTTTTGCTTGTTACCATTTATTGAGCCATGTCAACCATGTATTTCTAAATTTTCTGCTATGTTATGACGAAGAACAAAAGCTGACATATGCGTGTTTAGTTAGAAAAAACCAAGAAAAATCTCAACCCAAGAAAAGAGTAATTCAGAGAAGGACAAACAGAAATCCGACTGTTTAAAGCAAACAGAAAATCAGAAGGAAAGAACAGAACATGATATTATCAGCTAATGAAAAGTGTTCTTAGAATCTCTGAGCATCTGATACTGGAAACTCACTAAAATCAATCCAACATGGAAGAAAGAAAGACTGCACTGTCCCATAAAGAGAATCACTAAAGTTCTGTTCGAATCAACCGTTCGAGAAAAGGGGAACAAATTCAAATTACCCTGTGCTCCTCTCTTCTCTATACATTGGAAGCAGATAGAAATCAAATACTAAGACACCAATGTACATATTATTTAACCAGTTAGAACCTTAATCAAATTTAAGGTGGATCACTAGTTTGGATTCTTGACCAAGTTTGAGATTTTGATCCATTTATTCATGCACTATAAATCTTAGGAACGTACTTTACAAATATAGGATACTCACACCACTCTAGTAAACTCACAATTCACATTAAACAGACTGAAGAAAGAAACTAATACACTAACTTTCACTAGAGTCCTTCTCTAATGGATCCAAAATGATAGTCTCAGACACTTCTGGCAATCTAAAGCTCACCCTTTTCCTCACTGTACTACTTTGGCTACTAGTCAATGAATTAAACCCAATTTCTTTTTCGTCTTTCAAAAGATTCTCCAAAGAGATACCGTAGCCCACAGAAAAAATCCCTACATCACCATCATTTAAGAGTTGCTCCAAAGACAAGCTACATTCCCCACAGTTAGAAAAATAGGTACTTTCTCTGGCTACCGAGGGATAATCACTGTTGGGACGATGATTATAATCACAATGATCACCATTGCAGTTACCGTAATTTTGTGTAGTTGGTGATTGTAGAAGCCACTCCTCTAATGTAAGTTCCTTCCCCATTTTCTGCTGCTGCTGCTCCCCTTCTTTATTCCTCTTTTGCACTCTCTTCTTCCTCAGCAAGTAATTTTGCTTGACATTTTCTACAATCCATACTATTGAACTGACCCTTCCATTGCTAGACTTGGGCAATTTTTGACTTCTAAAATCAGCCTCAGAACAACAGAAAGAACAGTTAATTCTCATGCCGTTTACTTGCAAAAGGGAAGGGTAAGGATTGTGGTATGAACACATGCTTAATTAACGTATTATGTAGGACACCTGAGACGTATTCTACGAGAGTTAAGAATAGTACATTCCCGCCTTTGTCAATAACAAGAAGAAACTTAGAAACATTGTTGAATGGATAACGTTAATTTCTGTTTTACAGATAAGGTATCAAATAAACACGAATAACACCTGAATAAATCAGCCACTTACATGAACATACATTATAGAGCATTGTGGTGGTTCACTGTTCATATTATAGAATGCATGTCTTGTCGTCTTGTATGAAAATGAAGAAAAGTGTTAGTTTAATTGCACATTTTGTTTGGCGGTGAAGCCAAGGATGCTTAACAACAAGCACCTTAAGATTTTTGTGAAGTTGAAGAAATGCAGTTAACGTTATTGCTGAGACAAGAACTGTTTGTCTTGGTTGCATCTACCAATTGCTCCCGTAAAGGGTAAAAAGGTAGCTGTAGAATTGGAGCAGGAATAATATGGATGAGTATCCAAGTTGAAGACAAGACAGCATCCTAAACTATGTTAGAGTGAAGACAAGATTGAAAGACTGACAAACAGTATGTATCAATGAAGCAAAAGCCTGAGACTTCTTCAATAATAAGAACGCTTTGTGCTCAACTGTTCCTCTAAAGTTGTCAGTTTGCCGTATCAAATGGATTGACCAAGAAAGTGCCTTTTAACTAATTTAATGTTTCGCATTATTCAAAGACACCACATCATTCCTAATCTAAATATCAACTGTGAATTTTCCCATCAACAACTGATATTAATTACTTTATCCCTACCCAATTTAAAGGAGTCGTGAAAATTCAGTTTGAAAGTGAGCTCTTTCCTTTGTTTGATGTAATCGGTTCATAGGGCAAAAACATTAGAAAAAAGAGCATGAACTGAGGAATTGTCCCCTGGCTAAACAAGCATGCCAAAAATCAATTTTTTTTTCTCTTATGGCTTATGTAACTAAAGCTTTTCGCACCTAGAGCCGCAGCAGCTATCTCGAAACAGGACAATAATTAGACAATTCCATTTTATTTCGTAACATTCTTTTGTTGTTGTAATGATTTCTCTAAATTTTGGTTTATATTTATATTTATTTGTTCCTTAAACAACTTAAAAAGAAAAAACAATAGGAAAAAAAAGCAGAAAAAAACATTCCGGTGTTAGTTTATGATTGAATTAGATTATTTTGCAATTTATCGCTTTAAAAAAATTTCTTGTAACTAAAAGCTCCGAGGAAATCGTAGTTTCTTTTTTCGCGATGGAAATAGTAACTTTAAAATATACGTTTTTTGTTCACCAAACAATAATTAAAGCCCAACACTCTGTAACGGGTAAAGAAGGACCCGAAAAGTAAAAAAAAAAATAGAAGTGTGGTGAGATAGAAGCATAAGACGTACGGGTGTGTATTTGCTTTTCTTTTCCGTACCACTGGACCACTCATTAGGAGTGTCCTTTTTCTCTTGGGCTTGTGGCCCGTTATCCAATTACATCGAAGACCAAAAGAACAAAGATGCAGAATAGTTGTCCAATAAAGGGGTGAAGTTCTCAGAGGAAAAAGTCTTTCAATTCCAGAGTAAGGCAGATCCTCATGTCAGGCCAGGCAACTACGCTTTCTGGACCATAAAAAGGGCTGTTTCTTCTCTGTTAGATGTTCTGCAGCTTTCTTTTGCACGAAGCAGACACAGAAACTCAGTTTCAAAGCATTGTTCCCCAACAGAAATCTGAAAGGTGAACGTGTTTCGGAGAAGTAATGAAGTGGAATCATTCTACGGATCTGTTTGTTTAAACAGTTCAACAAAATGACAAAAATAAAGGTCACTACGATGATCATCCGTTGAAGGCTTAGTGCAACTTATTTCATAAGAATGAAGGATAAGATGGTTATTTTCGTTTATTGGCAAGTCTCTTGCCAATGCCCCACGGAATAACATTTCTTTGCACAGCCATAAGACGATATCACAGCTTGATCTTTTCAGATTATTACCCAAATTAACTTTAAGAATAACGACCCACGCTCCTTGCTTGAAAAGTATCGGGGGTCTAAGTACAATTTGGTTAATTATTCAACTTTAGATTTCATATGGCAATTTTTATCAATAAAATGTTGCCCAGCTATTTTAAAAAAAATGTCAGATGTTTATGCCATTCAAGATTGCATAATCTCTGAAATGGAACTTGTTGAGCGAAAGTTGTAATATATACTCAAGAATTTAACAGCTGAGTTTTAAATCCTCAGGGTCCATGGATGAATAAATGAATGTGAACCTGAATCTAAGTTCGGAGGCAATCCCCGAAAAAAGAAAAAGAGAATTGTTCTAGACAGACAACTCAAATTCATCAAGCAGACATATCTTGTATGTATCACAGTCCCTTGACAAACAAGCCAATCTCAATAATTACCACCAGATAAACGGGAAAGACAGCAGAGTCCCAGCTGATTTTATGATTTCCGTTTAGGTTATGTTCCCTAATTTCTTCACACTTGTAAGTGCATGATGCATATAATATACAAAACAGGGCATGCAAATAATATGCAGAAAATCCATCGAAATCAATATTTCAATTCACATAAATATTACTGGCCAGCGGATGGATTTGTCAGCAACTCGAGTGATTTCTTCAAGTAGTCTACTGCAATTGAGACATCATCAAATGCAAGTGCTCCAACAGCAAATCTTGCAGCCTTGTGTGCCTCTGCTATTTTTTCAGGTGCTGGCTGGTAGTTACTGTCATAATGGTATGTCTGAGAAGTTGATTTAGGTTCCACAATAGTTCCATTCCTGCTGCTAGAGCTGTGATGAGCACTTGATGAATGGCTTGTAGTTAGCGGAGCTGACTGGGAAGAATATGAAGCATCCGACCCTTGATAATACGTATAGTTTGATGGGACTGATGGGACGCTGCTTTCTGAAAAACTTGGATAAGACTGAAAATGGGGATAGGAATATGAGGAATTTTCATGAGAAGGGTAGTTAGGCCCTAAATGCTGTGAATTCTCCGATGAGTATTGCTGATGGTTGTAATGTTCGGGATAAGAACTTTCTGACCTGGCAGGTGGAGGATGGTAATCTTGGGATGACGGTGGAGGATGATAATCTTGGGAAGGTGGTGGAGGATGATAGTCCTGGGAAGGGGGAGGAGAATGATAGTCCTGGGAAGGTGGAGGAGAATGAAAGTCTTGGGAAGGTGGAGGAGGATGATAGTCTTGGGAAGGTGGAGGAGGATGATAGTCTTGGGAAGGTGGAGGAGGAGGATGATAGTCTTGGGAAGGATAAACTCCAGGTGTGTAAGAGTGAGATGATGGAGAAACAACAGAAGAATGCTTGTTGTTATCTAGTCCGTCATGAAATTGCATAGATGGTGGAATATTTGCAGAATGCTGTTCATTAACAGTATCATGAAATTTAGGAGCCGGATGAATGTTTGGATTCTGGTAATTGACAGGATTATGATAACTAGGTGATGAATCAGATTCTGGTCCAGGATTGGAAACTGTAGTTTCAGTAGTCCCAGGGTCCTGCAAGAATAAGCAGCTTAAAGTTGATTGTTTATGTTTATTAATCAATTTGTTTGTTTTTCTAATTGATCAAACTAAGACACCACGTTAAGTTTTGAATCATACATATCCATCACTTGAAGAACTGAATGGAATTGACAGATCCTCATCACCAGCAGGCGGACCAGCTGTGGGCTTTCTTCCTTCTTTCAAAGCTTTTCTTATATCAGCTGCTTTCCACACCGCATATTTCTGTTTCTGCTCCAGCTGTAAAAAACTCATATAAACATTAAACATTAAGATACAGAAAGTTGTATTCTTGCTGCAAATTGCTTTCAAACAAGCAATGCACAGTGAAAACCATTCATAGAAAGGGAAGGATCAATTCATCAAATACACACATCAGGCTGAACTGCTCCAAATTGATTAAGAATCTCAAAAAAGATGCTGGCAGCATAAAATGTTTTCGCTGTATTCCTGTAAAAGGTCAAAGAGTATATGTTAAAAACTTATCACAGGAAAAATCCTAACACTCAAGATAGTTATGCGACATGTGAAGGGAATGACAAACAATTGGCAAAAGACAGATACTTGGTATTTAAAGAGAGTGAGCTACTATCTTGTCCAAGAGAAAGGAACAAGAACAAAAATCCCTTCTAAACGTCAACAAAAAATTGAGATAAAAGTAATCGAAACTGATGCAACAGAACAAACCAACATATAAGCTAAAACACGCTTATCTATTTCAATCCTAGCATTTAAAAGAACAAATAAAGAGTGATATTATCATACAAATCTGCTCTTCCAGCACGATCTTGTTTGTCTGCCTTTCCAAACACATTCAAAGCAAAACCCTCGAGATATAAATTGTCCTCAGGCCCTATCTGGATGGACTTTTTATCCTGGAAAAAACAACATATTTCAGAAATATCAATTTAGTAAATAAAAACATCATAAACGTACCCAATCAAACATTTCAATCGCTAACATCTTTCAAAGGAAAATAAAACTGCAGCCTGCCATACAAACACGACATAGTATCATAATCCATTATTATTCAGATTCAAACACATTCATTTAACATGAATCGAGTATATTAGATTTCCTTCATCTTTTCAAAATAAAAGTTAGGGCTCCACGAGATCAATTAAAATATCACAGATGATTATTGGTTCAGTTATTTGCCGGTAATATTTTGCTTCAGTTAATTGTGATCATAAACAGCACAACGAATCAACAAAGTTTGACCTAGAACCTTCTCAAGCTGCTTCATGAGCGAGACAAGAAGAGCATTAGTGGTCTTTGTGCGCTCACTTTGCGGAATCTTCAACCCCCGTTCCATCGCATATAATCGACCTAATTTTATCAAAAACAATTTAATCATAATAATTTACGAATGGATTATAGAATTTCAGATCAGAGAAACAGAAAATTCGCAAAAATGAAAAATAGGTATCGATCAAGAAAGAAAGAAAGAGAAGTTAAGTTAAAGAGAATTACAGTAATAAGCGACGAGTGGTTCGTGCTTTTGCAATTCATCGGCGCGTTGAAGATATGGTAACAGCAGCTTCGCGGGTTCGTTTTCGTTGGCCATCTCAATTTCCAAGAGATTCAAAACGCAGAAGTTCTTAGAAACCCCACGGCGTCGTTTGTTGGCTTTATTCCAAGCTTGTATTATGTATTCGACCGTCTTTCCCCGCCGAAGCAACTATTGCTTATTAAGAAAGAAAAATCGAAAGAGATTAAGCAGTTAAGAAAAGTACTCGATTAAGCTATGAGTTAAAATATCAAGTTCTAAAAAATAGCGGATATATAATATATAAATATTGCTTATTTTTATTTAATTAAGATTTTGCTTGAAAAATCTTTGCCGGAAATAAAACTTTAATGGTTGACTTTTAAAACCATACGATTCAATTTCGCGAATTCAGTTAATTAGATCTTATGGGAGTTGAAAAATTAAACGAAATTTTGGAGTTTTTTTTTTCTCAATCAAATTCAATTTTAGTGAATGGCCTGAAACTGCAGTGAGACAATAACTTTATTACGATAAAAGGTTTGAAAGGGTTAAATAGGACTTTCATTAAATGTTTCAAAGTCTCATTTATGTTGTTGTTATATTAATACCAGATAATACCTAGTTTTGTTTTTCTTAAGGGAATTTTATAAAATTTAAATACAATAAATTTGTTTTTTTTTCGTTTTATAATATTTAGTTTTTTTTAATGTTTTATTTGGATAAATAAATTTAAAATTTATAGATTTATGTATTTCAATTATCACAATAAAAAATGCTAAATACAAAAATCATATTTCTAAAATTTCAATTTTTTTTATCTAAATAACAATTTTTTACAAAGTATTTAAATATTTTTATATAAAAAAAAGTACCTTCCAAAGATTTATCCAACTATTTGATAGTTCTTAATACTACAATTTGAATCTTTGTAGGTACTTTAGAGACTTTAAAGAATGAGAAGAGTGAGTTCAAATTCCACCTTTTCAATATCTTGGTGATAACACGTGTATGTTAGTAAGTATTTATTTTTTTCTTATACTTAAAAGACAATTCAAAAGTGTTATGAAATAATTCGTAACCTGATACAATTTTTCAGGAGTAAATGTAAAGACAGTTCTCAAAAGTAGCAATTGAGTTTCTCAGTTATAAATAAGAAAGTATAATCTTTAAAAATACATGGATCTCCTAAAAAGAGAGAATAAAGAGTTGATCACTGGGAATCAAATCATACTATTGAAAAGGAAAAAATCATGATATATAATAGGAGATTAAGTAGCTATTTTCTTGGAAAAGAAAATCATAATTAGCCTATCTTGGAGAAAGACAATTTAATTTTTTTATTCTTTAAAAAAAGCCTTTAAAACTCTTGCACAAATTAAAAAAAGAAAAAAAAAATCTTATCGGAGTAGGTGGCAATGAATCTAAGAAGATTGTATTCAGGTTGGAATTAAAAACCGAAAACTGTTCAACCTTGACCTTTTGAACAAGTAAATGTGAATATAATAGCAGAAAATGATACATCATAAAAAGGAATATCGCCTATGAGGTAGAGGGGGACCTCGTGAACTAAATACTTGAAACTCTCCTAATAAATCACCAGATATAAAGCTACTCATACTGTGGGTACCTAATATTTTAGAGAAATTATTGTAAGTGTTTTTATTCGAGCGAGATTTTAAAATAATTAGGTAATTAATACATAATTTAAAGAATGTGAATGCTGTGGTATTTTGATATGCAGTGTTAAATAATTTTAATCTAATAAAAATAATTTTATTTAACATTTTTTTTCAAAAAGTGAAATTACGGAAACATAAAAATTACAGGATTATTTTAATGAATGTCTTCATCTTCATTTGCTAATGTTTCTACAACATGGACTTTAATAGTAATTTTCTCACACAAAAATCTAGTATTATGCATGTTAACTTCAACACTGAATTACATTCAAAAAAGGTAATCCTCTCAGGTTGGAATCATGTTCTGTCATTCATTCTGATGGAGAGGCATTGGGTGAGAAAGAACCATTTGTTGCTTCAGCATTTTTTTTTCATTCTTTCGGTAGATGTGCATATCAAACACAGTTTCAGACGAAAGTGAAAGAAACCGATGAATAGGAGGAGCCAGGGTTTGGAGAAAGGCAAGAATAGCACTATATTTTCATATTAAAGGGCACATGTATTGAGAAAACCTCCAAATGGCAAATTGAACATACACAGCTCAAAACAGTTCCTCTCTAATTACTTGTCACTCCATATTATAATTCCTAAAGCAGTAACTAGTATTTGATCATGCTACAAAGATGAAATTGTAGGGTTGATAATGAAGATCTCATTATTAGGGTGATGCCGGGATTGGTTCGGTACCAGAAACATGGGAAGCAGCATCTTCTTTTGATATGGCCACATAATTCACAGGAGCAACTGGTCTGATGTCTTTTTTTCCATCTTTTGTTGTGGACCTGCTTCCGTTTTGATGAGCATTAAGTGACAGCCGTCGGTTTGGTGTACCATTAGCTCCTCCATTAGCACGAGTACCTCCTACCTTACCAGAACTAACTGGCCTACCAGGACTGGGTCTTGAGCCAAAGATGGCTTCTTGTTCTGTGTTTCGTAGCTCGTGGTGCTTTTTCTGATCCTACAGAGTGCAAAGTCCAGATGTTATGACTTCTGAATACCACAATATGTTCAACAAATATAGAATAGTGAACAGATATAGGCCAAGCTGATATATATGTATATATATATATATATATATATATATATATATTATTTTTTTTTTTCTCGCCGAGTTGTGGTCTTGTTATCAAGTGCTTAAATCAATCTGACAACGACTCATCCTAATCATCTTATTGGTGAAACTTACCCTCATCCTCCGTTTTTCCTCTTCCCGTTCATGCCTGAGCATGGCATATTCATCTAACATGGCAAGAAGAGGAACGCCATCATATGTGAATGACATGCCATGATCTTCTTCCCATGCACGAGTTTTAGCAACTAATGTATCGACCAAAGCTGCAATTTCACCAAAAGAAACAAAATTATCCCAATAATGTGGTAACGTTTGTCTTGCATGCACTGACAGCAGATTGAAATGATAACAGTATTTGATGATGGTTGTAATTTCTTCAGCAAATACCTGGAATTTTGTTGACCAATATCCGAGCTTTCTCTGCACGTTTGAGGTTTAAGTGTGCACCTCTGCTTGCATTATACCTGTTATCATCCTGTTTTACAAGGGTGTGTAATTGTGTCAGAAAAATTGTAATCCAAATGAGGAAAGATTATGCAACCATTTTATGTAATCACCGTAACTCGTAGCAAAGCTAAAGCTAAAATCTGCCTATTTTTTGAAACAGGCATGAAACATTTCAATTATCTTATGAAATAACTAATTACTGAAACTGGGAAAAGCAAATTATACAATAAAGATGAATGAATGCTGACTCCAGCTAACAATTTACAACTGCTGTTACCACAATTCAGACCAGATACACTATCTCACCAAGACTATGCACAACCAATCATTCAGACTCGACAAGAAAAAATGTAGAAAGGGAAATTACAAATACCCGATTATAGTCTTCAAGCCAACTCTCCTCTTCACATGCTGACATCCATTTTTCAACCTTGTCCAATATATCTTTTCGACTTAAAGATTCTTCTTTTGCTTTTGCTATCTGATTGTCCATGTCAGCCAGTAATTCAGCTGGTTCAACGTTTCCTGAATCAATCAATGCCATAATCTTCTCCCGTGCAGCATCTGGGTCTATTTCTACATGAGCACGGGCAAATATCTCTTCAAGCTCCGTTTGCTTCTTGAAAGCAATTTCCTTCATCCTACTGGCTTTCAGCTGATCAAGTCTCTCAACTTCCACTTCAGCCTGCATTAACAAAAAATAAAACAGTTAATATCATATTTGGAGTCCAAATCTGTAATCTTAAAGAAGGTCTTCAGCACCTGCTCAATCAGATCCAAAGCAAGAGCACCAGGGACAGTGACTTCATCAACAGAAGCTGACATATTACAGGTAACATGGTCAAATAGACTCCTTTCCTCTGGATGAGTGTCCATTAGATTCCAAAGATCAATCAATTGAGAAGCTAATTCTTGAAGCTGCAAGACAAATCCAGGTCGAAGTCAAAATAAATGGCACTATATTAAAAGTCAACCAGAAATGTATGCAAAACATTTGAAGGCATTATCAATTTGGGGTGTCAAAGTCAGAATTGATGGTGATTTCTTGAAAACAGACACATGATTAGCAAGTAAATAGCCAAAATATACCAAAATTACTAACATTGAAATATAGTTAACAGCCATTGTCCAAATAAAAATTAAGCAAAAAAATGTTCTAAAGGCATTACCTTCTGCAGCCTCTGTTTTTTATCTTCTTTCAGCGTTAAGACAGTCTTGGCCAACCTAGCTAGGGTGTCGTTACTTATGCTCTTGGATTGAACACCAGTAGAATCATTTAGGCTTGGATGTACCTCCGTTACAGTACTGAAGAAGTCCATGCCAAGGACAGCACATAGATCATGCACAGTACTCACAAATTCAAGAACCTTGTGCAATCTCTCACTCTGCCAAACAAAGCGCAATGGAAAAAATTCTCAATGACATGTTTTGTGAACGAAAGCAGGCAGCGTTTCCCAATTTGTGACTAACTGATACATCGCTATTGCACATTATAACAGAGTTACCTTTTCCTTTTGAAGTTCTTGTAGCTCAGATTGATATTCATCTAATTTCTTGAGGGAGAGGTCAGACTCGTCAACAGCAGGCGAAGCATCACTAAGGTTTAAGTTCCCAGCTATCTCTCCACATATTTGTTGGATCTGGGACTGTACATCAGAGAACTCCTTAATTCTTTCTTCCTTTTGTTGCCATAACTGTTCAAGTACAGGTGCTATAGCTGCAAGCTGTTCTTTGATAGTTCCAGAAGGGTTCTCAGGCTGTGAAAGGAGAAAAATTATGCATAAGAATACAAAAGTAAAATATGAAGTTTATGTGTTGTGTATTGCCAATATAAGACATGGTCAAGTAGTTACTAACAATTCCAGCAAAGCTCTTTTCTCCAAGTGCTGATAGAAGACTGGAAAGCTCAAGCTTAGCATCTGACAAAGCTTGAAGTAACTGTGCCCTTGATTTCGCAGCCTGCTCAACCTTTCTCTTGTACACATCCAAGCATTCCTGTTCTAACTGAAGAAGCATTTTGTCTCGTTGCTCATCACTCTCACCAACCTCATCCCATATTTCCTACAGCGAATAAAGATAGTCTAAATTATACTTATATTCGATTGTTTTCGAAATCAATTGTAAACAGAAACAGTTTCTATTTAGGTAAGTTTGCTAAAAAATGGGTTTTAAAATAATCAATTTCAACTAGGAGAAACAAAAATAAAAACTATTGGAAAATATTTGTAAGAGTAAAATGTGTTCGGTATCCCCGTCAAATATATTAAACCCGTATACAATTTTTTCGTATGATTTTCGTCCTTCTAAAATTTAAATATATTTCTTAGGTCTTTATTTCTAACAAAAATAGACAGCAGACTTATGTGAATGATAATTTTAACATATGAATTTTTACATTAAAAATAATTTTGATAAATATATAACTAACATATAGTTATCCACATAAGTTTTCCATCTATTATTATGATTACACACAAGAACTAAAAGAATATGTTTAAATTTTAAAGGAACAAAAATAATATGAAAAACTTTTGGAGGACGTATTTAATAGTTTAGGAATTTTAGGAAAAAAAAACATATTTTACCTTATTCATGAGCTACAACTTTTCAAATTTGTAAAATCAGCTTAACTTTTTAGAGAAAAAGCTCTTTACAAATTTTAGCCACCGTCCCAAACTTACAACCGAAATTTAAACAGCTGAAATCTTTAAAATTAATCTTTCCCAGACATTCTCCAATACTATTCTGCAGACCGTGCACATTTTCATTTCAGTGACCAAAATGAAAATCTGAATGAAGATAGTAACCTGCAGCTTTTTTAACAAGGAACCACAGGTGTTTTCCCCAAGAAGAGGATTTTGAGCCTCTGTCACTGCCATTGATGTTCCAAAGCAACCTAGCCGCCTGCACCCAAAAAAAATTAAAAAAATTACACAAGAAATATTTTCACCTCCCATCAAAGAGAGATAAACACCTCTTCTACTGAAGATCAAGAGAGAAACAGACATGTGCTGTGTAGAAGAAAGCAAATGCAACTGCAGCATGATAAATGCAAACCCACAATCCATTGCGGTCAACTGTTAATTCCAGTAACCCGAATCACCCATCCCAAAAGTTAAACTAACGAATTAAAAAAGCGATCTTCAGAAAAATAAGCCAAAAAGGTTCTAAGCAAATAAGAGCAATAATTAATAATTGTCTTTTTTAAGAAAATAAATAATAATGGTTCATCATTATTTTAAGGCAAAAAAAAGTGCGGAAAAAAATCTCCAAACAAATTAAGTTCCATCCATCACATGCGATATACCATAATCCAATGCAGGGCAAGCTAATTAAGCTAACGATAACAACATAATGGAAAGTCTCAGGCGAAACGAAAGCTAAATTAACCAAACGATCAGCAGCAAGTAACAAGAAAATGACGAAAGAAAGGGAACCTGAGGGTGAAGTCACATGTAAAGATTGAAAAGGAAAGATGAGAGAGAAAGAATCGAATGTAGAGGAATGAGAAAGAAGCAGATCTCGGGAATGCGGAGATCAAGAGACGATGGCGAGAGAGAAGAATACGTACCGCTTGAAGCTTAGGGTTATGTCGCTTCAGATCTGAAACAGAACGCGAATGAGTGAGTGAGTGAGTTCTGAAAGAGTGTGTGAGAGAGAGAGTGAGGTTTTGTTGTGTAGCGTGTGCATATAATAATAAGATTAGAGTAGATCATGAAATTAGAAGAGAAGATGAAAAACAAAAGACAGAGTACGGTGTAGGAAAAGAAAATGGACCCACAACACAAACACTATCTCTCTCTCTCTCTATTGTCTCCCGTCTGGTTTCCTTTCTAGCCCCCACTCTTCATCTTATTTACCATTATGACACTCCTCAGTTTCTTCAAGTTTAACTGCGCATCAAAACTTTGACTTTGACTCGATCTTTGTCTTGTTTTCACGTGTTTGGTAACACTGTTCATAATTGTTCTTAATATTAACCATCACATTTTCTTGTTACTTGTAGCATACTTAAGAAAGTTAATGTAATAGTATGAGCATTTATTAGTCCAAGACTTTGAACTCGAGTAAACCACGGTGATAAAAATATGAGTTATGTCATCGCAAAATTAAAGAAATTTAAATACGTTTTACATGTAGAAAAATATAAAATGCATTTGATTCTTACCATACAGTAAAAATTAACAAATAATGAGATCCTAATTTTACAAATTTGTAAATAATACACCTAAGAAATTTGTGTTCAAAAATATTTAATGTGTATATAAATTGATATTTATCTTTTATTTCTAACAATGTTAGGTGTATATATTATTGTTATAAATTGTGTTTTTTTTTTAATATGTTAGAACGTTAAGTGTGAATCTAAATCTTACGTTAAATATAAATGAGAAAATAGAGTATCATACATGTTAAAGATTTATTAACCTATTACTTTAAGATTTTTGGTAAAATGGTATCAATTTCTTAGGTCATTAGACTCAAATCTCATTGGTATTGTATATGAATCTGCTCTTCAATACACCTAACATGATATACATTTTTTTAAGAGCAGTTTGCTTGTTTTTACTGTTCCATTGTGATTCTTTTACAGATTCTGATGGAGACTAAGTCATATGTATGTATATATATATATATATATATATATATATATATATATATATATATATAAATTCGTTTGTCGTAATCTCACGGTGACTAATTTGATATTTTTTTTGAGGCAAATACGTGATAAAAGCGAATTCAAAAAATCATATAAACGCTAGTCGTCCTGTTTCGAGTAGACGTTGATATCTCTTACATAAAACACTCAAAGTTGTTCTAAAGATTGAATGAACTTACTGATGGTTCTCCATTATCCAAATTATATTGTTCGCTCTCTCCCCTTGTCCCAAACGTGTAGGAGGATACTTGTCAAACACACTCAGATGCTTAAATAAGTGACTATTGCAATAAAGATTAGTAGTCACCTCCCATTCATAAGTATATTTATAAATATTATAATCAACTTACCATTGGGTCTGACCCATTAATTATCGATAAATAACTTTCATTATTCTTAGTAATCTCTAATCAATCACGATTATTATCATTAATTTTCCATCAATAATTGTTATTGTTCAGATTAATTATCAATCAATGACCAGACTAGTAAGCCATTTCTCTCTAAATAGTCGATCACCTCATCTTTAGCTCACCAGGTGATCATACCTTAAATGTCACGATACTAATTATATTCTAACATTTCTATGAGTGGGTAAGCATTAGGTTACGTGGATATGATTATTGTGAGATTTATGGCTTTGTGAATGATATAGATTTTATAAGAGGAGTTTGTTTATTTTCAGTGTTCCATTGTGATAAAAGCGAAGAGCAGGGGCAATTTGGAGGAAGAAATGGGGAAGGTTCTCATTTTTTCTGAAAAAAAGAAAATGTAGGGAGAAAAAGCAGAAGATGTGAAAACCCCAGACATGGGCAAAGGGAAAGGTCGCGGTCAGGGATAGGTTGTCATCACGAATCCAACAAGTCTCTGTCCATATCAATAATGACACCATCACTCTTAACCAACCCATTTTCATTTCTCTTCATTTACTGCATAATATTATTATTAACCTTTGCAACCTCACTACATTACAACATTTTCATTTCATCATCGCTTTCCTTCCATTATTACATTAATTATAATTATATCATTGTTATCTCCTGCATTTTGGAGTGCCCTACGTTTCAGCTTTTTTTTTTTATATTTCTTCTGATATATTATGTTCCTGTCATTGGTGCATGTGGCCGCAAAACCACACTATCCTGTGTAAAAACCAGTGATTTGAGATTTGATTAAGCAATAATTTGATTATGAGCCAATTTAACACTCCAGGTTGGATGGAAGGAGATTATTTCTTCTTAACGTTGTTAGAACAGGTCACTTATATTTATATGAGCACTGTTGGTTTGGAACACTCACCTACGACTATTGAGGTTTTAAACAATTTTAAATCAACTTTATTATTAAGAAATTAAATTTAAGTATAATTTAATTTTATAAAATTAGTTTACAAGTAAAATTTGTGTTCATATTTAGCTTATGTGAAACTTATAAGGTATAAAATCATTAAACTATCAAAATATTGAAAAATAAAAATCAAATTGTTTTGATTTAAAGTTTATTAAATAACATCGTTAAGGTTAATCATATATTCAAGATATTATCTGTTTTAGAATGATGTTTAACTTGATTATATTTTTAAAAAACATTTTGAAGAAAAAAAGATATTTAAACTACATTTAACATCGTCTCTATAATTTTTAAGTAACGTGAAACTATTGTATACTATGAATATAAAGTAATATCATAAGATACATCTCGTACATTCGAAATATTATATTTTAAATTTTAATCTATAGTTTTATTTTTAAAAAAGATTCAAAGAATAAAAATAGAAAAAAAATATTTAAATTACAATTAACTTCGATTCTTAGATCATATATATAAAATTATTGTAGTAGAAAAAATGTCAATAATTCTTACTTTTACTTGTTTTTTAGACAACATGAGATAAAGAGTGGCCTTCAAAATCCTCACTTCATACGTACGGATGTAAAAGTGAAAGTTAGGTTGTTAAGTATTTTTATGAAAGGTGTAAATAAGTAGTTTTAGTTAGAAAGAAGGACTAATAAATTAGTGGCTTTTGTATCATCCAACCTCTGAATGTGTGTTGGTCGGTTAGCTAATAACTTAAATATGAACCCAAAAAGATATGAAAGTTGTGTCACTCTTTAAGGTCTCACGGGGATCCCTCCATTTATTAAGGATTTTATATTTTATATAAAGTACTTTTTCCTTTCTCGTTTTAATTTAGTTTTTTTTTTTTTCAATTTAAAATGTTTTTGCTTTTAATTTAAACAACTTTCATTTATTAACTTTTTATATTCATAAATAATAAAATAAAAATAGAATTTGTTAAAAAGATTTTACTATTCTAAAATATTCGTGCTTCCACATTTTAAGCAAAAGACAATTAATGTATTTGTCAAGGATTCAAAAATCAATAATATTAAATGAAAACAAGAGATACGATGTACGAGTTCAAACATAAAATTAACTAATTTAGAAATTAAAAAATAATTAGTTTTCTTTATTGCGAGGTTATGTGGACTAATATAATTCGTCTTGTCATTAATTTGCTCAAATTAAGGATTATGTGGGATAGGTTTAATAAGCCAATAAATTAAAATATACTGATCTCTCCCTACTTCGTTTTTTAGTTGGTTAATAGATCAATTTATATAACTCGACAGACATTACCATTTATAACTTATCGTATGCATATATGTGTAAAAATGATAAAAAAAATAATCATTATGCATGTATGTGTAAAAGTGATTAAAAAATAATCATTTGATAGTTCAAATAACGTGCATAACTTTTGATGAAAAATGTCTTTTGAAATAAAATAAAATAAAACTTAAATGTGTATGTATTTTTAAGTTACTAAGACATCAATTTCAATGTATATGTCAAATGTCACTAAATTGAGTAAGATGTATGTTATGAATTAATTAAATTTGTTAGGAAAACAATGTTTTTTCGAAAAAGTACATTTATTTTGTAACTCACTTTAATAAAATGTGTTATAGAAATTTAAAATAAAATGAATTTAATTAAACTATTATTATTTTAAGTTTTCAAATAGGTTATTTTTCAATCAATCTCAAAATATCATCATCTAAATTGTTATTGTGACATGTATGTCAAATTCGACAGTTAATTATACATTCAAACGAAACATCAGTCTTCATTATGGTGTAAATGTAAGATACTTATTGATAAGTTTTTTTAATCATTAATTTATGTTACAATAATCAGTAAAATCGTGTCTATATCTAAGTACACATCAACTATGTAACACGAAAGAGAATTAAAAGCTTGAGGGACCATGAAAGACTTAGTTTTTTTTGTACTTATGTTGTATTCTTTAGATTGCACAACTTCATGCTTGTTGCTTAATACACAGAATAGTGGCTTCAGATTTTTTCCAACACACGTTATGCGGTGTCAGAAAATGGAGGTTGAACATCGCAACAAAGGAAGACACATGTGGGTTTGGGCCATCCCACATGTGACCTACGCAGAACAATCTCACGATTTTCTTAACATTCGCCATTTCAAAGCCACTCACATGCCTCTCTAACTTCAATTATTATTTGCCAATCATCCCAAAAGGCAGAAAGCTATAATAAAAATTTAAGAAAATAGATAAATTGTGAAAATTAGTATGATTTCATAAAAATTATATCAATTTAACATGATTTTTTTATAATAAAAATTATTAAAATAGACAAATTATTGAAATTGAATTAATTTCATAAAAATTATCAATTTAACATAATTTTTTGTAATAAAAAATATAAAAGTAAATAAGTTTTATTAGAAGTTCTGCAGTAATTATAGATAAAATAAATTTAAAGTACCTGACAAATTTAAATATATATGTGATTCATATCTCATCTTACGAACTAATAGGTTTTATAAATTGAGTTAAGTTTAAAATTTACTTTTTAATATTTATTTTAATTATATTTAATGTTTAAAATTCATTTTTTCACAAATTATATTAATTTAATATAATTTTATTATAAAAAAAAATAGTATCAGGGACATGATTTCGCTATAAACAAATTTTTTCACATCTTAACACAATTTTTTTTTCAATGAAATCAAATATAACTTTTTTATAAAATTTATTCATTTTAATAATTTTGGGGAAAAGAAAATCCACCATGTTGATCTGACAATATTAAAACTTGTGGTTTAATGATTAATTTCATTATCCATTGGACAAATCTTTGTAAGTTGTTCTCTATTACAGGATACCTACTTTGTCCCTTGTCGCATCATAGATTATACCAACTTTCTTAACGATTAAATGTGCGGTCATTGTGGACCCGAATCTTAGGTTTGCCACTTGTACCATTGTTGTTTTGCCCCAGGAATGGAATTAATGTTGCTTCTATTACTGTCTAATTTGTTCAAATTAAGAAATTTTTCACATGAAGATTTTTGCTGTCATGGTTATTTTAAGACCTCCTTACAATTTTAGTCTGATACGAGAGTTATAAAATATTCATTTTAAGGAAAAGAGATATGTTTTAAGATAACAACAATTTTTTTATTCTTATAGCTTATATATTATTTAAGATTTTATATCTTAAATTTAATATAATATCACCACATTGGAAAGGTCTTAATTATATTATGAAACTAAATAAATACTATACTTACAATGAATTTTTTGAAGAACAGTTTATTAGTTACAAACATTTTATTTAATTATTGCTTAAGCTATGTACTTAGTATATTCCTGCAGCAAGATGTTGAATCTCTCTTTTTGGCAAGAGATCATACTGGTTTAATGGAAATTATTATAATTTTTTTAACATGAGTTTAATTTCTAATGTAAAAAAAATTAAATTAATTTTATGTTTTTAATTTTATAAATTTAGATATTTTTAATTAAATTTTTCAAGTGAATCTTGGTTCGTCATCTTAATTATTTGTTTATATATATATTAAAAGATATAAAATTTTATAATTGATATAAAATGATATATTATAGTTAACCCTGGATTAATCAGTGGTGAATGTGGAGCATTACGTAACTCTCGTAACGAGTTATCTCTCCTACTATGCTTTCTGTTATTATGGTTTCCCTGAAACACAGCAAATCCACATCTGACACCATCACCTCAATCTTCATGGTCAATTTTTCCCAATTCTCTGTTCACCCTTTTTTCATTTTCTACCTCTTCAATCCAAGTATGCACTCTTAATTTTTCACCTCCATTTTCCTTTTTTCTTGTACAATTTCTATTATTTTATTGTCTGAGTTGTTATTCCATTTCTGTGTGTGACAATCAATGATCTATTTTTATGTAACTTCAGTTACATGTTACCCACATGCTTATGTTGTTCCAAAACATCTTGAATCAACAACGGTCACTCTACTAGGTACACCATTCTTAAATTCGGTTGACAGACACATCAATACATCAAGATCATTTTGTACATAGTGTCAACTAATTTCATTGCTCATTAAATACTATTGTTAATCACAATCAATCTGTTTGCACTCTTTTGGCCATCTCTTTTGCTGTGGATTGAACTATGCAAATTATGAAAGTGATACATTTCTGGGATTCCTATTAGGGATATCTCCATTTGCTTTTACAATTTTTTACCATGTAATGTCTCAGGAAGGTGTCAGTCCATGCATGTATACCACTCCGAAAGTATTTGAACAATCACTTCGCCAAGGAGAGATACACAAATGGATCATAACTGTAATTCGCCAAGAACACCGAGTTTTAGGCAAAGGAGACGCTCAAATGAGGTTGGTGTAGTGAATTAACATGTTTGCTTGTTGTGATTGGGGAAATGTTTACTTCAAATTTCAAGTTTTAATACGAAGTTATGCTGCTGCAAGACCTGTTATGTCAATTTAGAATGGTACACAGAAATATCAAGTTGAGAACATTTGATTCATGTAGTTGATGAAGTAATTACAGTGAATATGAACTTCCCTTTAACTTGTGCTAAAATATGTATAAGATACATCTACATGTAGTTGATGAAGTAACGGACTTCACTTTAACTTAAGTATAAATGAGAAATTTAATTTTGGAGAATTTGAAACTGATGCTAGCTTTTTCTATGCTAGATTCCTGCAGAGATAAACAAATCAAATGGAAACATTTTACTGGTGGATGATAAATTTAAGTACAGATCAATGTGGATTCGTGCATACTCATCTCTGTGGATGTTAGCTAGTGTCTCACTTATCATTTACTTAGGTCATCTTTACATCTGGGCCATGGTTGTTGTTATCCAAATATTCATGGCCAGTGAGCTCTTCAATCTACTTACAAGAGCAACTCAAGATAGACGTCTCCCGAAGTTTAAGTTCTTGAACTGGTAAGCATGCCTGCTACTGTAGTTTCTAAATGATAACTGTTTATCAGAAATGATTAATGTATAGTGTTTCACAAAGATAAGATTCCGAATGCAATGTCCAGGCACTTTTTCTTCACAGCAATGCTTTTCGTATATGGCCGTATTCTCAGTCAGCAACTTGTGAATACTGTGACCTCGGACAAATTCTTGTATAGGCTTGTGAGCAATCTGATCAAGTATCAGATGGTTATATGTTACTTCCTATATATTGCAGGTAAGTACTACCAAATTTATTCATAGGAATGTTGATGCATGATTATCCTATCTCAATTATTGTCAACCATGGTAAGAGAGGACACAGATAATTTTATATATTCAAGCAATATATCTACAGGTCCTGTTGAGTAACTTAATTTTGCTATCTGATATCATATTATTATTAGTCTTTTGCAGGTTCAAGAGTTTGTTGGGCTGTAATATATAAAAAACAATATTTCATTCCAGTATGGTTTTGTGTGGTATGTTCATTTCCTCTGTGATTTCAGGTTTTGTATGGTTTATTCTTTCATTGAAGAAAAGATATTACAAGTATCAGTTTGGCCAGTATGCATGGACACATATGATACTCATTGTTGTGTTTACCCAGTCTGCGTTCACTGTAGCCAACATATTTCAAGGAATATTCTGGTAACATGACTTCTGCTGAATTACTTGCTGATGTAATCTCCATTTTCTAAATCCTTCTTTTATCTTACTTAAAACATGTTTACTAATACGATTCTATGTTTCATTTATATTTGATCAGAAAATTGTTGAGCACAGTTACTTACAGAAAAGGATACATTTAATCAATAAACAAGAAATAGTTCCTAGCAATTTCATTTAATATAATGTATCCTGTGTTTTCTTTTCTGGATATGGTTGTGGAAAACTATATTTCAAAAAAGGCATTTAATGTTCTGAACTTGAGTAAGGAGATAATCAGATTTAAAGATGCTTCTATTAGATTAGTGATTTGATTGACTTGTACCAAGATTCTCAATACGAAGGAAAAGGGTGAAAGGAACAGAAATATAACAGGACTCTTTATAAACATGCATCATGATTCATGGAAGTTATATTATATATCATGTCCATATCTTTTTGCTCTTAAAGAGTTTCACTTTTCTACAAAAGCGTCATCCATACTTTTCTTCATTCAATGGAAATTCACAGGAGATTTTAATATCAGTAACTGCTTTGGTATTGCTAGTCACTGTGTTTTCCATACTTCAAACTTTTCTTACAATCTAACTAGTTAATATTATTATGAAAGGTTTATTTTCCCTGCATCCCTAATTGCTATGAATGACGTTGGCGCATATTTCTTCGGTTTCTATTTTGGGAGAACACCTCTGATCAAGCTTTCTCCAAAGAAAACATGGGAAGGTTTCATTGGAGCATCTGTTGCCACTATGATTGCTGCGTTTACAGTAAGCATCAGTTAGTAACATCCTGCTTTTCTTCAGTTCATTCTTTTAGTCCATAGTAACTGACCTCATTCTGGAGAGTCTTAAGGAATTTTGATCTTGTATGAACGAGTTAACCTTTTCATAACAATGTTTAGTTAAGGAATTTTGGGTCATTATATAATCGGGTTGACCTTTTCATAACAATGGTATAATTGAACCTAATGTTTCAGAGTTTGAACCTCTTTGAGGCTCCTATTCCTGTGAAAGGGAGTCCCAAATTCTCTAGGCCGCTAGGTGTCAGCCTCATTTGTTAAGAAATTTTGGATCTTTGTATGAACGGATTAACCAACTACCATCCCAGAAAACTTTAAAAATTCACATTTTAGTTATAACTGAACTCTCTAATATCATGTGTTTGACTCACAACCTCCCCTTTAAGTTAATTTAATGATATTTTTCAGTATAATTTATTTACATGATGATGTCACCTGTGTTTATGCAGTTTGCCTACTTCTTGGGTCGCTTCCAATGGCTAACATGTCCAAGGAAGGTAACAATCTTGATTGAGTGCAATCATCTTGGAGGAAATATCTATGTTGATCCTAATGCTTGTGTGAAATAAATTCAGGACTTATCAACTAGTTGGCTTCAGTGTGACCCTGACCCAATTTTTAAGCCAGAGTACATTCCATTGCCAGGACTGATTTCTCATTCGGTAAGATATCCTGGGATTTAGCAGCTGCTAAAAGAATTTAACACTGTCATGCATGTAGTAAACATTTATTAACTTTCTGGATGCTTGATGATATAAATGTGTAGTAATTTTGATAAAATTTCTCTGTATCTTTGTTATTATCAGGATCGGTTTATTTTGCATATGAAATAATCAAGTAATTTCAATATAACTGCACAAACCACTTAGTCCTAGATTCAGAGCTGTGGTAATAGTTTTTCATACATCAGAATAAATAAAAAGCTTTCACTATTGCTGAGAAAATTGTTTCATGATGGTGATTTACAAATTCACAGATATCATGTTGGGAAACAATGAATATTTCGAAAAGATCAAACCGGCCTAAATTTAAAAGATAAATAATTTGAAAGATAAAAGGATTGAAATCAACCTTAAAAATAAAATGAAGAATAAAAAGTATAATTTGGCCAATTTAGTATTATTATTCATGAATTAAGAGTTTAAAGATTGAGTTTTTCATTTTGCAACATTTTGTAGCTTCCTTGGAAAGAGATACCAGTTTTGCCAGTACAGTGGCATGCCTTGTGGTTGGGACTATTTGCGTCAATCATAGCACCATTTGGAGGTTTTTTTGCCAGTGGTTTCAAAAGAGCTTTTAAAATCAAAGTCTGTTCTTGCTCTTTATACTAGAGATTTATTTTGCCATCATTACCCTTACTCCATTCTCTTCAAAACTCCCAAAAACACAGTAACAACATTGATATCTTTCATTGGTTACAGGACTTTGGTGACAGTATACCGGGACACGGTGGATTTACAGACAGAATGGACTGTCAGGTTTGCTCTGAGATTGATAATTGTATACTATAATAATCCTTAGCATGTATATGAATAGTCTATTACTTAATTTAGGATAATTTTCAGTTTTTTTATAGTATTATAGATGGTTATCTTCACGCTTTAAGTATTTGGGTATTTTCTTATATTTTATTTCTACCCTTTTGTTATAAATAAGCTAGTATATTCCATAATCTTGACTTTTCGAAGTGCAATTGATACATAGTGCTTAGCACTTGACCATTTAAAGCACTTTCAATTTTACCATAAATCATGTAGTACTTTCTATGACATGCAATAAAGTAAACAAATATCTCGGTAGTTGCTGGGTTGAGAATGTTGTGTTTAATACTAAGTTATGCATCCTTTGCAGATGGTAATGGCTGTTTTTGTCTACATTTACCATCAATCATTTGTTGTCGTCGAAGACTATTCAGTAGAAATGCTTTTGGACCAGGTGCGACTCTAGTTTAAGCATTTTATTGGTTAAATTTCAATAATGTGAAAACTAGAGGATTCTGTTTCATTTCAGTTCTAATGTTGCACACATCTAACTCAAACACAGATTACATTTCACTATGTCCCTTGCCCATAAGAGTGTTTTGTTGTAAAATCATTTGCAATGTTTTCTCTATGCAGATATTGAGGAACCTTGGTTCAGAGGAGCAGCTGGCTCTCTATGCAAAACTCGGACATATATTGCAAGAAAGGCGTTTATGACAAGTTCACTCTACAATTAATAAGAGCATGCTTCAATTGGTGTTATATCTGTAGATGAAGACCTGTTGGAACAAGTGGTGTAGATTAGTAAATAATTTTTTTAGACTTTTTTGTTAACTGCTGAACTATATTAAGTACAGAGTGTAGCTACCTTGCATGTGACAATACATTCCTTATTTTCCCTCTAGGGCTTAACATTGACATTTAAAAGGGATTTTTAATGAGAAATATATTGGTGTTTTTCAATACTGTTTTTTGTTAGTGTTATCTATTATTAATTTATTGTGAAAGTCTCAATTTACAAACTTGTAGTACATTTTTTATTCATAAAATCTTTCTTCAAATTTCAATCAAGAATAGTTTTTTTTTTCCTCCTAACTTACATCCGCTGAAACAAAATTCTTTCAAAACCTGCAATTTCTTTTTCCTGATTGGTTTTGGCTGGAGTTCATCTCTCATCTAGTTATGTATTGAATCTCTGCATGTTCTCTCAACCATTCAAGCACTTTAGCTCCTTCTAGTATTTCTTGAACCTACAGGAAAGTTCAAAAAGATCATATCAATCAATGTGTTCTATTAGGAAAGAGACTTTGGCCCAAAGCACAATTTTTCTGTTTTGAAAAGGCAACCTATCCTACAATTGTGTAGACATTGTATATAATATACTTAATCAAAATGGTATGCAGTATGAAGTGCTATCCCTACATGGACCATTTTGAAAACGGTTCAAGATATTTGTAGTTCTGCATATATACATGAACCGATGAAGCAGCCAAAACAATAAACAACAGTAAATAAACAAGGAAGTATGATGCAAACCTGATCCTTCACCCGTTCCTCATCATATTCTTGATTTTGACGTTTGAATTCAGCAATGGAATTCTCAACCTCTTTGACGAGATCCTCGGTAGCAAACTACAAAACACACAAATGCACAAATCATTTTTATAAGCAAAAGTGACCTTTATACTTAGACAGATCACTGAGAATTGGTACACTTGTTCCATTTTTTGACAAGGAGAAAGAATTTGTTGTCAGCATGACCTGAACAAATATGTATATAATGGACACATCTTAAGCAAACATGCTACCTGCAGATTTTCACGCCTATATATATCACCCACTGCCAGATTCTGTTTTATCAAATTTGTTATATTTTCCTTCTGATGCTCAAGATATTGGTTCACAGCCTTTGGACTTGAGAGAGATGCCAGTTGTTGCTCACTTAGTTTCATTTTTGCCTGAGAGAGATCAGAGTTTGTTTGTCTTCCCATTAAACTGTGAATAAAAATGTAAAAAGATTGGCCTGAAAATGACGCATCATGCAATCAATACCTGTATTTCTAATAGGTTGGCTCCATAAAGCTGCCTACCTTGTTCCTCAAACAAGGATTGAGGTATATCAACTTCAACCATCTGAAAATGATAAGTTGCACAGATATTTCATCAACTTGTTGATAATGGTTTAGCTAAATTAAACACAGTCCTAACCTTTAAATAATTTCAGTCTTAAAGGTGGTGTTTAATCCTACATCAACTAGAAAGGCAATTTCAATAGAGCTAATAAAGCTTGAATTTCACTTTACAAGTTTATGAGATTGAATTGGACTTTAAATCCAAATTCTAAAATGGATATGTCTACCAAAAATAATGAAGATGATGATGATTACTCGGTATATCCATGTTAGATGCAAGTGTGCTTCATTATGCACACATAGAAAACACGTGCAAGGTACATGGTAATAACCTAGGAGATAAGACAAAATCAATCTAATGTAATATTACCTTAGAAATCTGATCTAAGATAGCATTATCAGTTGCTTGTTCTCGAGCTGTTTGCTCCACCTCTAGGCATCTCTGTAACAATAAGTCTTTGACCTGACAATTCATGCTAGAGAATTTTACTCTGCTTTCAACTCAACAAAATTCCTCAGTTCAGTTAACAATCATAGCAAGGGTAAAAAGGTCACCTGCTCCACTGTGCTGCATCCAGGGAGAAGCTTATCAGCAATAGAATCATCCAGTTCTGGCAAATCTCTGTAAAAAAGTTCTTTGCATTCAACCTGTTATGAATGAAAGAGAGTTTTAATAAGCATGATCAGTATATGCAGCCAAAGAGGTTTTTAAGCAATCTACAACAAGCAAATATGAGATGCTAAGCATGCACTTTGATGCAAAATGTGTGTACCCATGAAAATGGAATGAGCACTGTATACACTATATAGGAAAAGTTTAAATCCCTTTGAGAGGAAGTATAGTTGAATTCAGCAGAGGGACAAACAAACCCCTCACATGGAAAGCAACAAGTCAGTAAAACTGCCTTTGTGGGGGCCAACAATTACACAAGTTGAGCAAGAAAGGTAAATGCAAAGATAAAAGATGGTAATCACAATCGGCTGGAGATGAAAAAGTGCCATAAAGCGTATGAGACATATGGCCAAAAAGTAATTATTGTGAAGAATTTGGTATCAAGAGGACCAAAAGAAAAAACAACCATGCCAGTTCATGTTCCTAAAACTTAAACTCTTTTATTCAGCACTAGAAACTTACATTAAACTGAGCATGAACACCTCGAAGATTTTCCTGGTTCCATGTTTCAGGAAATACAAGAGGAAAAGACTTTGATTCACCTCGTTGAATTCCAATTATTGAATCAAGGAAACCTGGTAATACCTTGTCTCCGTCCTCTGTATCAAAATTAAAGCCTGCATAACTAATATAAGTTTAGAGGAAAAATCTACATGATCTATTACAGAAAGCAAAGACTTCCATCACTTATCCATTAGTTATCATCCTTCAAGCACAACACCAGACCTTTACTTTCAGCTGAAGGAATAGTTTTAACATTTGATTCATCTTGATCAATGGTTGTTGCTGAGATGTCAAGAACAGCAATATCACCCACCTGTGGACAGCAAAAAAAAATATTTTGTAGCAGAGTTTTTGATATAGTCAATATCAATTAATACAAATATTTATTATTAAGATAATATTAATAGATAACACAGAAAAAAAATGTTTTATAACTGTTATTTTTTAGCATGACATAGTAAAGATAAAAAATTAGCATAAAAAACTTCATTGTATCAGTCGTGACTAAATATAAAACACCCACGACAAAATCCCTATAGTTTGTTAATGCTTGCCTTAGAGAACTTAGAAGTTCTATCAAAAAAATGATTCCTAGAAGTTCCAATTAAACAGCTTTTCTAGTAAATAATGATTTTAAAAGGAAAAAATAAATATTAGCAGACTGGAATAAATTAAATTTAATCACCTGTAACCCTCTATCAGTAACCACTTTCAGTGCACCAATGGACTTGTAACGCCTTTTAAATTCTTGTTCAGATGCTATTTGAGCATCTATATCACTGTCTATCTCAACAACAATCTTTAAATTTTTGTATGCATTATTATCAGGAATCCATTTGATTTCTGGTGCAACATCAACAATCACATCATATCTGGAAAAGTGGAATCAGTGAGAATAATTAATATAATTGCATGTATAGTTATTGGCTGACTATATTATCATTCTTAATGATAATCTAAATTTGAATTCTCCGGTGGATTTTTATGTTGTTCCTCTGATGTGCCTTCAAAATACACTGATGTGCACTGATTTTGATGTTTTAAAACATATTAAAAAGATTTTTAAAGTACCAACATCAGTGTATTTTGAAGGTACAATAGAAAACAACACCAAAAAACCCAGCAGAGAATCTGAACTCTCACAATCTTCCTTTTCTCTATGTTATGAGAGAAGATAGTTTTAGTATTAAAGATGCAGCAAAGGAAAAGGAAAATAACAAGTCTAATGGTAAATATATTAAAAAATGTTTAACTTATAGGTTACCTAAGAGACCCAAGAGAAGAATATGTCTCCTCCATCTCAGAAAACTTAGTAACTATGCGTACTGAGTCCTGCAAAGCCCTCCCAGTAACCTATAAACAAAATTAATTATCAAAGGCCTAAGTGTAAGATCAGAATGATAGTTGATCTAATGATGTACTTTATTCAGTAATAACATCAAACAAAAGATCAGAAAAATATAAAGAAATTTTTAATCTGTTTATCAGTATCAAGTCCTCATATCAAAGACAATATTATTCGCACAGTTTAAATCAATGTGCTAACACTATTAAATAGACTTGGGTAATGAGGAAAGGTCAATGGTAAGTTTATGCTTCTGCAATGTGCATGAACGGATAAGCTTGTCTTTCAAGAATGAAGATTTCAATGAGGTTTGTGATGGATATGACTGCTTTGTAGTTATGAAAATAACAGATATAATTGCAAATAAAAACACAATTAATCTAAAATAGTTTAATACACTATCATGAAGAGATAAAGTAAGGATATAAAAAATAAGAAAATAGAAACTATATCACAACATACCGATGTCATAGCATGTGAAAGTGTCCTTCTTAAAATAGATTCAATAGTAGCCTTCTGGACATTTTGTCTCCCAACATAACCAATAAGAATCTCTTCTGGAACTTTCTTTCCCGGACGAAATCCAGGGACCTGTATTTAAAACCATGCTAAATTAGCTTACAAGACAACATACCATCCTCTGAAACCTGGATCCGTGACAATCTCAAGCAAACTATTTATGATATATGATGATGCAGTAAATTATTATATGATAAGATAGAACCAAGGCCGTAAGATTGTGAAGTTTAGTAACAATGAATTTTCTATGAGAAACAACACAGACCAGAGAGATCATAGTAATAGTTTCAAATTTAGAACCTAGAAGTTAGAAAAGGAAAATCTCCTTTGGCATACAAATAAATTGCACTATATTTGCGAACAATAATTTGCAGCATATATCTTCTTTGAGCCAGATAACATTTTGTTGAATTGCTATATAAAGCATAAGTAACCCGATATCACCTTTGCTTGCTTCATAAACTCTGCTATGACCCTTTTGTAACAATCCTCACATACCAATGGTGGAACCTCCACATGCAATTTAACCTGCAAAGGGAAAGAAATACAGCAGTAAATGTTCAGTGATATGTACTCTGGACAAAGAGATATGATTACCATTATCTAAGGTTTAATGATGCTTGCATAAATTTAGAATCAAATATAACCCCCTCTTCTTTATGTAACAAAATATGCTCATGTTGAAGGGAAAAATATACAAATATTTTATCAAATAATTGGCAGAGACCAATTAATTATATTTGAATGATGTTATCAATCAACTGGAGAGGATCCAAATTCACTTTAACATATCCCCCATACCCCTATGCAAGACTTTGAATAAACACTCAAGTTTGACTATAAAGCCACTGAATAAACACTCTATTTTGACTATAACTTTTAAGGTAAATTATGTATACACACACACACATACATATTAGACATATGACATATCTGTAATGAGTACAAAATACATTAACTTAAAGGAGAAAATAAACCAGTAACACTTAACTCTATCTTTCTTCTAAAATGTCCTAATTGTGGAGATTTCACAATTACTATTACCCATTATAAATTATAAAGTAAACGACAAATTCTGAAGTGCAAATTGCTTGTTAAATTGAACATCTAATAAATTTCCAAATAAAGCTTACAATAAAACTTATGAAAGTAGCCATGAGAAGTTTACCCACTCTAAAGGATGCAACACAAGAATGGAAAAGATGGATAAAAGAGAAGATCATACAGTGGATTTGAGTTGCTCTGTTTCTGTAACCTTCAGTTCTGCTGGAAGACGGTCCTGTTCCGTGCCAACTGCGACTGAGGAAGAGGAAGAAGCAGCTGAGACTGTGAAGGGGGAAGAGAAAGAATTGTAACGAGAGATAAAGGGTTGAAAGAGATGATCATGAGGTGCAAAAAGTTTAAGGGAATTGAATTTGAAGACTGAAGAGTTGGCATTAGCAAGGAGAAGAATTTTGTTTGAAGAGAGAAACGAACTGGGAAGAAGAAAACTTGTAAAGGTTCGAGTGCAGAGTTCCATGGTTTCTCTTACTCTGCAGACAGACACAGATACTGTTGTTTAGATAAAATAAGATAATGTCGGTTTAATATTTATATTTTACTTTAATATTTATTTTAGAACATAGTATAACGGTATCAGTAATGTATACAGTTAAGTGTCAAATAATCATGTGAACCTATTTTATTTAGGAGAGGTTATAAAGTTATCCATTGTGTTACACTTTTAAATATAAAATATTGTGGTTAAATTGAACAGAAAATAGGACTAATAAATTAAAAACTATAATTTTGGATGTATAATTAATGATGATGCATATATTTAAAATATCCTAAATTCCTTTAACTTATGAAATATTTTGTTATAACTGAAATAGCTTAATATTTTTAAAAATGAACAATTTTTCAAATTTAATTTACAAAAATATATTTTTATTTATTAATTGTTCAGTTGGCATTTAACTCAAATAAAGAGATGAAAAAAATATGTTTTAATTGGAAAATAAAGAATAAAGGAATAAAACAGTTTCCGATTCATAATCACTATATATTTAAGTAAATAGTTTTTTATATTTATGACCTACAAGTTTTATTTAATTTTTTTAATTTGAAATAAGAAGTGTTTGAGAACCACGTTTCAGCTACAAACATTAAAGTTCATAATATTTGCATTTGGTTTAAGTGATTACTCATATACTTAGTTTGACATAATCCAAAATTAGCATTGATTACACATTTTTATCTTACCAATTATTAATTTTATTTCTTTTAATTCTTTCTTCTTTTTGTTGTTGAGTTTAATGTTTTTCTCATCTAAAATAGGATTTCTCTATTTATTGGTTTCTCTTAACATGCTTATGAGTGCATTAATTTTTTCTCACCTCATTTTATTTAATTAAAGGGATAATGATATTTTTTTTACTAATCACATAATAACACGTAAATAATGTTAAAATGTTATTAAAAAAATATTGTCAAAGTATCATTATTCTTATTAAAAAAGCATATTATTTTTAGTTTTATCTCATTTTTTTTAGAAGTTATTATATTTATATTTATATTTCTTTTTTTTTTTCTAGTCATTTTTTAAAAAAATCATTATTTGTTATGTGATCAAGGAGAAAAAAAATAAAAATTAAATTTATAAAATCTAAAATACATAAATTTATAAATGAAAGTACTTTAAAACAAAATTCTTACAAGGGAGTTAATCTAAGCTTTGAAAAATATATCGTTATATAAATTTTAAATTAATATTTACTCCATACATGGCGAGGAAATAAGATGAACTGTGTTACACATTTATAAAGCTTTGTTGAATAATTAAAATGAACAACATGGAGATAAATATATAGGTCATCATCATTGTCTTAAGCATAGTTCAAAATCAGTTTTCCATAAAAGTCACCTTCTAAACTCAACTGTTGGGATTTGATGAGTTCATGGACAGTGTTTACGTAAAAGAAACATATAATAACAAGTCAAAAGTTTGCATTCTAGTAAAAGGAGAATATTCATCCTCTAATTCATCAGAAAACATAGATAAAACCTACGAAAAAAATGAATTATCACATCAGACAACATTGTAATTATGTTCTTGTGCTACAATGATATTGTAAAGTATCATAATTTAACAAAAGAAAAATACTTACTTCAATGATTTTGGATGACAAAGATATATATTTAACCCTTTGCATTATTTCAAATAGCTCAATCAAAATATATAAGGAATCAGTATCTTCAGCCAACCAACGTACATCAATATATATTTAAAATAATAACCAGTATATTTAAAATATTGAAGCCTTGGTGTTTGAAGCTCAAAGACACAGTTAGACTGAATATGTCACAAAGTTTGAGAGTAGTGAGAGATGTACATACAGAGAGTTTAGGAAGTTTGCTCACAACATACTGGTGATGGATGGTGTATCAATAATATGCTCAATGATGGAATGTACCAAATGAACATTATATGGATCATAACACTTTAAATTAACATTGAAAATATTGGTGGAAGTATCTCTGCAAGACAAAAAATTATCTACGAAATCCTCAAAAAATATAGCATCTTGGAATGATGCATCATCGAAGTTAATAACGGGCAAGGAAGCCCAGAGATACCTATACCGTTTGTTCATAACAGATGTTTGAACTGCGGATTTTGCATTCACAAAAGAAAGGATGTGTAGAATAATTTCCCCAGGTAACTCAATTAACATTTCTTCTTCCTTCTCCTTATCTTTCCACTTATTTTTTTCCTCTTTCTTTTAAGACTCTCTTCATATTCTCCGTTCATTACTGTAAAGGTTTCTTCTCATCATATTCTTCCTCTTCTCAAATACCTATATTTATAGTATTATTTTTCATTTTTTTCAAGAATTACTATTATTTGTTTTATTTTAATTTTATTTAAATTCACTTTATTATATTTTATCTTCTAATTATTATTTTTTCAGCAATGATATTAAGTGTTATATAAAAAGTAATTATCTTAATTTATTAAGATTCCGATGTTAATTCTTATCCAAGCAATATTGTAACGAAGATGGTGAATATGAAAAGTTATTATTATAAATAATAAGGTGAAAAAGAACGTGTGAGAGTAATAAAGATAAGGAAGAATGTGATAATATAAATTTGCATGCGTTTTGTTTGGGAGTTTTGTATGCACTGTAATTTGTTGTATGATAAATACTATCAGAAAATCAAACGATTGAGTGTCTAATATTTGCATGCGTTTTGTTTGGCAGTTGCGCAGTCCTTCCATTGGTTATCTCTCAATCATTCAACATGTAACTTCTCAGATTAAAATCATTGATTGATGCTCCCCTATCAATATGCATTAGCTCTAATTCAACAAGTTCCCCCTATTGTTTTGTAACAGTAACAGCAATGAATTAATCAAAGTATCAATTTCAGATTAAGTGCAAACAAGTATCAGATTATTTAAAAACACGTATCAGAGCAGAGTAACTAATGCTTGAAGCTAATGGAGTTGTGTATGCAAGCATTCAAAATACTCAAATTGATTTTACAGCGGATATTATACAAAGAGTATAAGAATGCATTAACACATCTATCATCAGAATAAGTGGTTCAGAGTAAATGATTTATTAGATAGAAAGTTTAAACCACATTTTCGCGTTTTAATCGATTGTGCTGTTTTTGCAGTCGATTAAATTTTGCAGAGCAGCTAATGTTCCATTTCACTAAAATGTAAGCATGTTATGTTGTGTATAAAAAATGTAGATCACATTCTAATCAACTTCGTTAGTTGTTAGTACATATATAGAGTACAATTGTGAAATGATAGAGTCATCAATTTAGTATGAGTGTGCAAGAAAAATATATGACAGTGAATTTAACAGTCTTGCAATCATACATACAGATCATTCATTTTTAGTCAATCAGTCACATGATGTATTTCAAAATAGATCATTTCATGTATAATTTCATAACAAAAGTACGAGCATAGATTCAAACATAAATAGCTTAATAGCCAATTTTTACATTTTTTCATTTTTTTCAAAATAGAAAATCATCAAAACAGACATGACAAAGACTTTAAACTCCTATTCTGATCCAGACATTTCAGTAGAATCCTCATCAGTTGACTCATCTTCAGACTCTTATATTCAAGAAGCACTGTCTATATAATTCTTAATTAGTTCATCCACTTTCTTTCCAATTCTGAACACAGATTTTTGAACCCTCAAGATCCTGTTAGAAGCCCTTTTAAATTGATCAACAACGTATTGTTCAAATTCAGTCTGTGGAGTGAAAGAAGAGTTGTCTTCACCAAATAAATAATTTTTAACGTCCTGAGGCATGGCAGAGGAGGAAGATGAATCACCTATTAACTCAAAAGTTTGCATTCTAGTAAAAGGAGAACATTTATCCTCTAATTCATTAGAGAACATAGATAAAACCTACGAAAGAAAATGAAATACCACATCAGAAAACATTATAATTCTATTATTGTGCTACGATGATATTGTAAAGTATCATAATTTGACAAAAGAAAAACACTTACTTCAATGATTTTGGATGACACGGATATAGATTTTGCCCTTTGCATGATTTCAAATAGCTCAATCAGAGTATATAAGGAATAAATATCTTTAGCCAACCAACCTACATCAATATATAGTTCCTCCACAAAGAGAAGATTGATCTCAGTGAAAAAACAAAATAAATCATAACCAGTATATTTAAAATATTGAAGCTTTGGTGTTTGCAGCTCAAAGACACAGTCATCTTCATCAAACTCCCCTTCCACTTCCAAACGTGATATATTTAAGTCTACAAGGTTGGGGATAGAGATTTTGAAGGTATTGATTTCATCAAAGTATGTACATCTATCAATATATAAAGATTCCAAACTGACACAACCCTTATATGGATCAAAAGAGTTTTCCCGTCCAACCACAAATCGACAACAGCAGAGGTGTAGGTGTTTAAGAGAGGGAATATCGAAATTTTTGGTCAGACTGAGTATGTAAGAAAGTTTGAGAGTAGTGAGAGATGTACATACAGAGAGTTTAGGAAGGATATTAACATTACAATCAGCAAAGATTGTAAGTACCTGAATGGTAGTGGTGATGGATGGTGTATCAATAACATGGTAAATGATGTCATGTACCAAATGACAATCATGATGGTCTTTGTGATACTTTAAATTAACATTGAAAACATTGGTGGAAGTATCTCTGCAAGACAAAAAACTAAATACAAAATCCTCAAAAGACATTGCATCTTGGAATGATGCCTCATCCAAGTTAATAACCGGCAGGGCAGCCCAAAGATGCCTACACCGTTTGTTCAGAACTGATGTTTGAACTGCAGTTTTTGCATCCACAAAAGAAAGGATGTGTAAAATAATTTCGTCAGATAACTTAGTCAACATATCTTCTTCCTTCTCCTTATCTTTCCACTTATTTTCTTTCTCTTCCTTTGAAGACTCTCTTCCGTAAATATTGTCTCCTTTCACTTCTGTAAAGTTTTCTTCTCTTTATATTCTCCCTCTTCTCAAATACCTATATTTATAGTATTATGTTTCAATTTTTTCTTTCAAGAATTACTATTATTTTAATTTTATTTAAAATTACTTTATTATATTTTATCTTCTAATAATTATTTTTTCACCAGTAATGCCCCGACAACTTATAGAGAATATTGACTGCTCCCACACATCACCACGAGACTTTCCAATGTGCTTTTCAATGTGTTTTGTCCTCACTCACATACTTTCCAAGAAAACTTCCCAGAAGGTCACCCATCCCTAAATTACTTCAGGCTAAGCACGCTTAACCATGAAGCTCTTATGGGTTAGGCTACCGAAAACCAAAATCATTTTGGTGATATGAGTAGCCAAATCAATCCCTTTAAGTTATCCTTCAACTGTATAGTCTCATACCTATATAGTCTCTAGATCCCTCTCATTCCGGTGTATGTTCGATTCATCCATGTGTCCCTTAAGCCTGCTAGGAGTCGCTCCTTGTCAGTGCCCCTTGCACTTCGTGCTTCTTGCACCGGCGATCACTCTCCGCCCTCGTCGGTGTCCGGGTGTCACATGCTAATGTAACATCCCAAAAATACAGTCTAAAACTATATAATAGAATAATCACATTAAATAATAATACAGATCAGTCTTACACTAAAGTAGAGAGTACGGTTATGGCCGAACGGCCTTACAGAAAGAGTTACAAATTTAAACTGTACAGTGGTACAAATCTGACTGAACAGTTTACAAAATACTATATCGAACGGTCATACGAAACAAAAGGGGAAGGTAATCGAACGATCACCTTACTATCAGGCTAGAGCTACTAACCGAACGGTTCTACGGTTCGGTCTTAACCTCTACCTCTACTAGGTTTTCTTCTTCCAGCGCCTCTTCCAACAGCTGATCTCCTTCTGCTCACATCCACACGGATGATCATTGCAATGACAAAGACGAACGTACAAAACAGACAAGACAGAAAACACAGGGTAAGCTTATGTAATTTAATTCATGTATAAACATACATTTAACTCAATCAAACACACAAGATAAATTTCACCATACGTTTCAAGCAAAGCCTAATACTAGACTGACTGTTCGAACTGTATGAAATCTGTGTAGCTACGACGTTCGTGCACCCGGATGATGTAGAAACTGGGATACCCTCAACAGCTGCCACCCGAGGTTAGTCCTATCTGTCGAAATTAACCATAAGGACTAGGACCTCCTGCCGTTCCCACACATGACCTACCCTCCTTTACGTGAGGACGAGTACTAACGGAACATCAGGATGAACCGCCAGCTTAGCATAACCACATTCATACTTTACCAATTTCAATATTCATTCATGAGTCATTCCTCCCCGGAACGCTCGTCCATAATCCAACACATTTCATCCATATCATATTCTCTTATCTTTCCTTATTATTCATCTCACTTAAACATTTCTCACAAAGATCCGTAAGGGTACCAAATACCGAACGTTCAACCTTACTCAGAACGAGACCGAACACTTGGAGCGAGACCAAGAGGTCTCCAGTTCCAGAATGGATTTAGACCAAGAGGGTTACTATCGGGTTGAGAAAGAAACAAAATACAATCAAATATCACAAGAGGCGAATGGAACGAACGTTAATTACAAAGTGAGTCAATTAGATGAACTGACTCTTGAGAGCTTCAGCCGAACACCGAAATGACCATGCCTAGTACTAGGGCTCTAGGCCGTAACCAATGGATATAGACACTTCAAGACCTTCCGAGAATAATACTTAGAAGAATTCCCATAAAGAAACCGAACGCTTATGAAAACTTAGCTTATTTGGGTTTAGCATCAGGAAAACCGAATGCAGTCAATGACCGAGCACGGTACAGGAAACTCTATTTAATTTGGACGAACGTCATTTTCATCAAGATATATTATATGAAAAAGAATGAGTGCTTAGTGTAAGACCGATAAATATATATTTTTGATGTGTGGGAGAATGTAAGAGCCTGAAAATAATAAGGCTATTGGGCCTTATGTTGAGGCAGTCAGCCCATAAACTAAGGACCTATGACCTTAGGAAGGGGTTTTCTAAAAATCAGAATTCCTTCATTTTGTCAACTTTCTTTCTCTCTCTAAAACCCTTGCCCTAAAATTTTCTCTGCCTTCTCTCTAGATTTTCTCTTCACTGAATCGATCAAATATTGATTTGAAGGTGTTTCCGTGCTCGCTGCACCAAGGGCTTCAGTTTGAACCGAACGTTTTTCCATTCCGACCGGTAAGTGTTTTTTCCCTTTTCTTCAACCGTTCTTGAACCTAAGCCATGCAAGTTGCTGGTTGCCGATTATTGGTAGCTTTTTCTTTAGTTTCTCTATCCCTTTCAACTCTAAGAAATGTGCTCTGCACCAATTTTTGGTGGCTTATAGGTGCTGTCAAACTCGCCTCTGTGAGGAGGTACTGTTAAAGCGTTCCTAGGAAAGGTACTGTTAAGCTTTCCAGGTAAGAGGAGCTAATTATTTTTGTATGAGTTTATTTTATAAAAATATATGCATATGAATGTTGAACTGGTGTGTTCTTGTGAAACTATTTTATGACTTTTATTGTATTGGGTGTTATAACTGAAACTGTGAAATTGTGCATGATGTGATGTGATGTGATGAATTTAATCCGTTTTGAATGAGTTTGTTGGCTGAAATTGATCTTGTTGGAAGGTCTGGAGTAAGGGTTATGTAATAGCATGTATATGGGTATTAAATAGATGTACAGGTACTGTTTGAGGTTGCTGTGAGAGGAAGTGAAAATATTAAAATTAGGCATTTTAGATTTAGAGCATAAGAGAACACGGTAGATAATTTAAATAAATTAATTGTTAATTATTGAGAGCCTTTCTTTGTTGGTAGGATAGAGGAACCTTAAAAACCTGAGTTGGCACATCCCTGATCATAGAGCAGCCCTCGCCTGGTCCAATCAGTTGTGACTAGTCATATGTGCTGGCGTCGAAGGTGAGTTTGATGCGTTCAGACATCTGGGTCTTCTCCAGTGACCAATTGGGGGAAAGTAAGATCTCTACTAGGATGAAAATAAAATAAAACAAGTTGATTGTAGATCCATAGAGTTATCATGTGTTAATTTCTATATATATATATAATAAAGTAAGGATAGTTGTTTCTTATATTGAAACGTGAGTGTTAATCAATAATTATATTACTTGTAAATTGATGCATTTTATGAGCTGTTATAGGTTAGTTGGAGTTGTTTGGTTCTTGGTATTGATTAACTTAGATTCAATTGTGGAGATGTTATTTTTATAATTTGTGAGTGGTGAGTAATGTATATTGTTGAGATTGTGTATATGTTGATTGTGGCAGAAAGTATATGATTACAAAGTGATGAAAGTTTGATCCAAGTTGTAAATCAAGTTCCATCTATGTAGGATCTCTTGGTGAGATCCTTAGTGTTTTAGAATGAAAGTAGGAGCTCGGTCTTGGGGGTCATTCTGAAACTCCAATGGCTAATAATACTCAAGTAGAGGGATTAATCCATGTGGTGAGGAGTAGTAGGAGGTCTTAGTCTTCGGGGCTTCCAGTGTGCCTCAAGGCCCGGAACAGGCTAACCTCGTGAGTGTGGCAGGGTGGGGAACCCAAGTTTCATAAGTCACCATGAGTGCAAGACCCGCCATAGCTCGACTATCATTCTAAAGTCCGGACGAGTCAAGTCTAGAAGATAACATGGTAGGATGTATGCCTTAAACTGTTTTGATTTAAGTTAACTCTTGTATGTTATGTGCTTGATATGATGCATGCTTTTATATAATTAGCTCATCGTTGCTTGTTTGTGTGCTTGTTGTGTCGTGTTTCTGTTGCAATGATCATCCACTTGGATGTGAGCAGAGGTGGATGAGGTACCCCGGAGCAGGCCCTGGATTTGCAGCTTAATTTGTTTAGGATTTCTTAGTTAAGTTATACTATCTTGAAATACTCTTATTGATGTTTAAAGTTTTAAATTATAGCCACTTTTAGGATGATTGTAATTATTAAAACTTTAGCTGCAAGTTTGACTCCTAACTGTTATTCTATATCAGAATTGTGGACTACCATAATATATATTTGTTATATTTTGGATGTCATAATGATAACAAGTGTTATATGAAAAGTTATTATTATAAATAATTTCAATATATATAATAAGAAGGTGAAAAGAGTGTGTGAGAGTAATAAAGATAAGGAAGAGTGTGATAATATAAATTTGCATGCGTTTTGTTTGGGAGTTGTGTGTGCACTCTAATTTGTTGTGTGATAAATACTGTCACAAAATCCAACCATTGACTGTCTAATATTTGCATGCGTTTTGCTTCGCAGTTGCTTATGCAGTCCTTCCATCTTATCTCTCAATTATTAAACCTGATTGCTAATAAATACTCTCACAATATCCAAAGATCTTCGACCCTTTCTATGCACTCAAATTATTAATTATTTTATATTATTACATATTGTTGATGTTGTCCTATATGAATGTTGTATATATATGAATGTTGGTATCTTATTAGAACATTTTTTCTTTTTGAATAGTCACTTAAACTTATACGTGCTTATCATACTTTATATTACTTAGCATGTTTCTTCTTGTTCATTATCAGCTCCTAGAGACCTAATTATTTCTATCATTCTAGGTCCTTCCCCTAGAAGTTAATTAACGAACTAATTAACTAACTAATTACGGTTAACTAATCATAGTTAACTAACAACATTTAACTAATCATAATTAACTAACTATGGTTAATTAATCATAATTAATTAATTATGATTAACTATCTGTAATTATCTAATCATATTTAACTAACCATAGTTAATTAACTATGATTGACTAACCATGATTAACCAAATAATCATGATTAACTAATTACAATTAATTAAGTAATCATGATTAACTAACCATGATCAATTTATTAAAACAAAAATTAATTTAATTGAGATCAATTCAGTTAATACAAACTATTTTTTAATACTATACAGCATCATTTTAAAATTCAGGAGTCAGATATTGAAAATCAATATATTTATCTAGCCAAATGATCGAAGGAGTTATTGATCCTTTATATATATGGATACACATTTAGAACATCTTCATTAAATTCAAATGATTTGTATCCTTGTATTTTCTCTTAACTAAGTCTTACATTTACATTACAAGCATTACAAGTTCCCTTTTGTTGACATGCAATATAGATTTCTCCCCATCTCCCCACCCACCAGAAAGTTGAGACTATGGTCATTTTCAACTATACATTGATACCTTTTGGGAAGGAGACATCATAATTAAAAAGATAACTGAGAATGGAAAGCATGTCATACCTCCAGTCTAAGGTGCAGGGAGCTTTTTTCATATTACACATTCAACAGTCCATGTCAGGACAAGCCCACACCATATACCATTACCTTATGGCTCCCATTTGGGTCACTAGCTAGCATGACCTAGCTCAGCAAATTACTATAGTTTATAAGAGTTTATAAACAATGATTTTTGTTATAATCCCTCCGATGTAGTACTACTATATCTTCTAATTTTTATCATGATTAATTGCACGAGTCTCCCAAGTTTTCTAATATAAGTTTGTATGATTAATTGAACCGACAATGCGATTTCAAAATATAGATTTCATTGTTTTTCATGAACTTGCATTTCAGTACGAATCTAAAAGGAATATGCCATAAAATGGCATCACACCAAGAAAAAATAGTTCTGACATGGCACCGAAAGAGTTCAAGAGAATATGCCAGTGCAGTATTCGATAACAACAACCTTATTCAATAAGAGCAACCTTAACTCTTGATCATTGCAGCGGTGGATGTTGTTGTCTACGGGAAATATTATTTAAATTTTGTAACTTGAAGACGATTCAAGTTCTGATATGAAATTCAACATTATCAGGACGGATTTCCAATGCTGTGGTGGTAATGTTATCAAGAACCTAACACTCGTTGCTTGCTACAAAAGATGGGATTTCAGTATTTCACTTTTAAATGCACCACTTAGATATGTGCCTGTTCTTATACACGTATTCCTTCCAACCACGTTTCAAATTATTCATGTTGTTTGTGTGTTATGTTAAACACAGTACCATCTTTTCTGTTTTCTCATAACCATGAGATAAAGGTGAAATAGATACATGAAAATGAGCAGCAACTACAATAATAAGGCGGCTAATTTTATTTAAATTCACTTTATTATTTTTATCTTCTAATTAATATTTTTTCAGCAATGATATTAAGTGTTATATAAAAAGTAATTATCTTAATTTATTAGGATTCCGATGTCAAATCTTATCCAAGCAATAGTGTAACGAAGATGGTGAATATGAAAAGTTATTATTATAAATAATTTCAAAATATATAATAAGAAGATGAAAAAGAGTGTGAGAGTAATAAAGATAATGAAGAATGTGATAATATAAATTTGCATGCGTTTTGTTTGGAAGTTGTGTATGCACTCTAATTTGCTGTATGATAAATACTATCAGAAAATCCAACGATTGAGTCTCTAATATTTGCATGCGTTTTGTTTGGCAGTTGCCTATGCAGTCCTTCCATTGCTTATCTCTCAATCATTAAACCTAATTGCTAATAAATACTCTCACAATATCCAAACATCTTCCACTTTTTCTATGCACTCCAATTTCTTGTAACAGTATTTATCATACAACAAAGAGTGAATCTTCCTACACCTCACTGCCTTCATCCTGCACCCCCAATTTTACCTTTTTACCCTTTATTAACAAAAAGTTAAAAATTAATACCGCATTTCGAAGTGCGTTTTAATTAATTTTTTTCTAACGACACTTCGAAGTGCGTTTAATTGTTTCTTAACCGCACTTCGAAGTGCGTTTTAATTAATCGTTGCACTTTAAATCCAAAATAATATTTAACATTACATATAATAATTATTATTTAATTCAATAAACAATTTAATAATTATTTCAATTTCATAAAAAATTAAAAAACTTAAATAAAATTAAATACATAATAAATAATATATTAAGAAAATAATAATATGTTGAAAAATAACAAATTCAACAAAATTTAACAAACAAATAAAATAATTCAAAATATATTAAAACAAAACATTTTATTTAACAACTAACATAAAAAATTAAATTTATTATACTAACCTAATAAAAATAAAACCTAATAAAATAAATATATACTAACCTAATAAAAAAATTAAAAAACTAAACCCTAAAAATCTAACGCACTTCGAAGTGCGGTTTGTCTCAGCCACAGATCGAAATGCGGTGGGTTTGTGCTTTTCGCTTTTGGAGGTGCAGGAAGAAGTTGCCGCAGTTCGAAATGCGGTGTGCAGGAGGAAATTGCCGTAGTTCGAAATGCGGTTTCTCTATGAAGGGTATCATTAGAATTAAAATATGTTTTGGAGGTGCAGGAGGAAGACCGTGAGGTGCAGGGAGAATCACTCTACAACAAATTAGAGTGCATACACAACTTCCAAACAAAACGCATGCAAATTTATATTATCACATTCTTCATTATCTTTATTACTCTCACACTCTTTTTCACCTTCTTATTATATATTTTGAAATTATTTATAATAATAACTTTTCATATTCACCATCTTCGTTACACTATTGCTTGGATAAGAATTGACATCGGAATCCCAATAAAGATAATTACTTTTTATATAACACTTAATATCATTGCTGAAAATCACAAAAAACTTTATAAGATTACTAAAATTAACTGCACTTACTTTCTATTTTCTTATTTTTAAAAATGAGATTTTAAGATGAGAGTAAAGAACTTACATCAATGAAAATAAGGAAAATAATGAGAACTGCATGTAACAACGACAATAATAATAAAGATGACGTAGGTTTCAACTATTATAATAATAATAATAATATTAACAATATGAAGTAGTAAAATAAGATATCTTATAAGGGTACAATTAGTAATAATTGAGTGACTAAAATTATCTAAAATTGTAATTTATTATACAGGTACAGGTACAGTCCTTATGCAAGCTAAAATTATCTATAGCTTTTAAATTTATTGGATAATTTATCATAGACAATTTTTAAGTTTTGGTAAGTCACTCAGAAATTAATTTTAGTCATATACTTTCTATGATGCACTTAAAAATCAATGTTTAAAGTGTGAAGAAACATAAAAGATACGCCATCCCGGCAACCGAGTTTTAATTGTGTCCCTTGTTTATCTCAATCTTTCGGTCCTCAATTTTTTAATTTTATCATTTATGGAAAAATTTATATTCTTGGGTAAAGATATATATTTCTTATATACTTAACTAATTTTTTTCAAAGTTTTTGAATAATAATTAAGTCAAGTTTAAATTGTTAGAATAAAAATTAGTTTAATTAGAAGTAACTAACAGTACAGGCGAGTTTCTTTGAATTAATTTTCAATTCAATTCGAAACAATTATTTTTTAGTTCAATATAACTTTTAACTATTCAATATAGTTAAATAATTTTTTATCACCTCTACTATATATAATCAAGGATGAAGATTTGTCCAATTAAATAGTCTTGATTGATTAACGTAAAACTTGACTTATTTAATAGAAAATTACAAAATTTGAATATATTTTAAATGTATTTAAATTTAATTGTTTTAAGTAGAAATTGAAAAGGACAAGTTAATATTATGTCTAAAAACGAAACAATGACTTGAATAAGACATCAACTCCATTTATTTAAGTAAATTATTATATATTAATGTGACTAACAATTTAATTTATGGACTTATTTAAAGACTGGAGTTCATAAATTCTTTTGGATTATTTTTATTGTAAGAGTTTATAATAAAAAAAACTCAAGTTTTAGATATTTTTTTAATAAGAGAACATAGAACTATAGTAAAATAAAAAAGATTTATCATTTAAGATAGAACTTGAATATATATGATATATCCCTTACATAAAGACAACAAAATAAGGAATAATCACCTGAACTACTATTCTATTCATAAAGAAAAACATGAAATCTTTATAAAACCTAGAGAAATATAACATCTAATTCCGTTTAACTTCCCCACAAAAAGACATCTTCAACGATATTGGTTTTTCCATATTGCTCCTGTAACCAAAATAAAAACAATAAGAATCAGAAAAAAAATGCATGTTTTTATACTTAAAAAAATAAAAACTTAGTATAAATTACCTTCACATTCATGTAAATAAAATCAACATGCACCAAATAAATATTTTTCTACGTCCCGAGGCATGGCGGAGGAAGATGAATCGCATATTAACTCAAAATTATGTACTCCAGTGATTAACTCAAAAGTTTGCATTCTAGTGAACGGAGAACATTTATCCTCTAATTCATAAGGAAACATAGATAAAACCTAAAAAAGAGAAAATGAATTATCACGTCAGAAAAAAATGTAATTCAATTCTTATGCTACAACGATATTGTAAAGTTTCATAATTTAACAAAAGAAAAAAATACTTACTTCAATGATTTCGGATGACAAAGATATAGATTTTGCCCTTCGCATGATTTCAAATAGCCGAATCAAACTATATAACAAATTAGTATCTTCAGCCAAACAACGTATATCAATATATATTTTCTCCACAAAGAGAAGATTAATCTCAGTGGAAAAACGATATAAATAAGAACCAGTATATTTAAAATATTGAAGCCTTGGTGTTTGAAGCTCAAAGAGACAGCAAGCTTGAAACATCCCATTCACTGTAAAACCTGATACATTTAAATCTGAAAGGTGGGAGGTAGAGATTTTGAAGGTATTGATTTGAGCAGAGTATGAACAACTATGAAAATATAAAGATTCCAAATTGACACAACCCTTAAATGGATCAAAAGGGTTTTCCAATTCACACTCAAAATGACAATAATTTCATCAAAAGAAAGGATGTGTACAATAATTTCATCAGGTAAGTTAGTTAACATATCTTCTCCCTTCTCCATATCTTTCCACTTGTTTTCTTTCTCTTCCTTTGAAGACTCTCTTCTGTAAAAATTGTTTCCCTTCATTTCTGAAAAGTTTTCTTGGCCCTCTTCTCAAATACCTATATTTATAGTATTATGTTTCATTTTTTTTTCAAGAATTACTATTATTTTAATTTTATTTAAATTTACTTTATTATATTTTATCTTCTAATAATTATGTTTTCAGCAACGATATTAAGTGTTATATAAAAAGTAATTATCTTAATTTAGTATGATTCCGATGTTAATTCTTATCCAAAGCAACTGTAACGAAGATGGTGAATATGAAAAGTTATTGTTATAAATAATTTCAATATATATAATACGAAGGTGAAAAGAGTGTGTGAGAGTAATAAAGATAAGGAAGAGTGTCATAATATAAATTTGCATGCGTTTTGTTTGGCAGTTTCCTATGCAATCCTTCCATTGGTTATCTCTCAATCATTAAACCTAATTGCTAATAAATACTCTCACAATATCCAATGATCTTTTACTTTTTCTATGCACTAGAATTTCTTCTGTGGTAAATACTGTCACAAGAAGATTACAAATTTAACAAGATGATTTAACAAATTTATTGTTATGAAGGAATTAATGACACTAAACTACTAATGGAAAAATTAACAACTGTTCCAGTTTATTTTGTGGAAAAAAGAATACAATTTTAAAATGTGAATTTATCCCTTATTTGTTTAAAGAAAAAATATAAGTATAGTAATATACACATTAGATTAGACTAGTCTAGATAAATATAGAAAAAAAAATTATATAAGTCTAGCAATATACACATTAAATGAGTTTATTAATATATTGATTAGACATGTATAAAAAAAAATATTACAAAAGTCATTTCATACATTAATTGAACGAGTCTAAGAATACATTGATTAGACTAATGTAACAAAAAATATTAAACGAGTTTGTCGATGCACTGATTAGATAAGTTTAACAATACACATTAAATGAGTCTTTGCATATAATCGCTAAATAATCATAGCAAGAAACTTAAGACAATTCATTTCATATAGATGAGTCTAAGAATACCCATTAGACGAGTTTGTCTATATACTAATTAGTCAAGTTTAGCAGTAAACACTATATAAGTTCATACACTCATAAGACAAGCTTGAGAATATACATTGCACAAGTTTGTCCATATACAAATTATATGAGTCTATTAATACACATTAAACAAGTTTATTCATTTCCTGATTAAACAAATCTTGCAATACACATCAAATGAGTATGCACATACATTGATTAGTCAGCTTTATCCATAGACTAATGAAATTAGTCTAGCAACAAACACGGTATGATTAAGTTTATACATTAATTAGACAAATCTAACATATACATTAGACAAGTTTGTCTATACACAAATTTGACGAATCTATTGATACACATTAGACGAGTTTGTCCACTCACTAATTAAACGAGCCTTATAATATATATTACATTAGACAAGTTTGTTCCCTGATTAGATGAATCTTATAATACACGTTAGATAAGTTTCTTCGTACACAGATTACATGAGTATAGCACAAAAACACTATACAGATTTAAAAATACACATTATATGAGTATGTTCATATACTAATTAGATGAGTACCGTAAAAATTATTATGAGTCATTCGATACATTGATTATGAGTCTAAGAATACACATTAGACAAGTATGTTTTGATCAGACAAAATCTTGTAACTCACTTAGATGGATTTGTTCATACACTAATTAGACGAGTTTAACAATATAAGTTAAAAAATATTGGAGCCTTGGCGTTTAAAACTCAAAGACACACTGAGCTTCAAGCTTCTAATCCACTACCAAATGTGATATATTTAAGTGTAGAAGGTGGGGGCTGATGGTATCGATTTCACGAATGCCAACTGTAAAAATATAGATTCCAAATTGACACAACCTTAACTGGAGTGATGTGAAACTTTATATTATGTATTTATTAATATTTTCTTTCTTCAACTTATCTGAATTGTATTCTATAAATTAACAGTTAGTACAATTTCTGAAATACATAAAAAATCATAAAAAGATAACAGTATATGATTGGACCCAGATTAGTGATTACTACACTCATATTACGTTCCACACAGCCCATGTCAGTACAAGCCCACGTCTATATACCATTACCTTAATGCTTCCATTTGGGTTACAAGCTAACATGACCTAGCTCAGCAAATGTTTATAGTTTATACGAGTTTATAAACATTGATTTTTATTATAATCCCTCCGATGTGGTACATTTGATTAAAAAACGAATACAACTTAAGTGAATAAGAGTGTGTAAAGACATTGTGAGGAAGAGTCTGATAATATAAATTTGTATTCACTAATACATCTGCACGTTTATCAATTTACTGTATTTCTTCAAGATTCAAAATACTCCACCAACCACGTTTTCTTTTCCCAGAGTTTACTTTAATTTGTTTTGCTGTTCTGTACGCAGACCTTTAGTAGGTTGTATAAGTCGAATATTAATCACCGGGACTATTCAATTCATAAAGAAAAACACAAATTCATTATAAAACATACAGAAATGCAACATCTAATTCCGTTTAACTTCTCCGCAAAAAGACATCTTCAACGATATTGGTTCATTTTGATCCTGTAGGCAAAATAAACACCATAATATTCAGAAAAAGAAATAATTGCGTTTTTATATTTAAAAAAAACTTTTAATATAACTTACCTTCATATCCATTTAAAATAAATCAACAAGATGCACCAAATAAATATTTTTTTATGTCCTGAGGCATGGCAGAGGAGGAAGATACATCACATTTTAACTCAAAGGTTTGCATTCCAGTAAAAGGAGAAGATTGATCCTTTAATTTATCAGAAAACATAGATAAAACCTACGAAAAAAAATGAATTATCACATCAGACAACATTGTAATTCTATTCTTGTATCCAATGATATTATAAAGTATAATAATTTGACAATACTTACTTCAATGATTTCGTATGACAAAGATATAGATTTTGCCCTTTGCATGATTTCAAATAGCTTAATCAAAGTATATAAGGAACCACTATCTTTAGCCAACCAACCTACATCGATATATATTTTCTCCACAAAGAGAAGATTAATCTCAGTGGAAAAACAATATAAAACATAAGAATCAGTGTATTTAAAATATTTAAGCCTTGGCGTTCGAAGCTCAAAGACACAGTCAGCTTCTAATTTCCCAGCCACTCTAAAACAAGATATATTTAAGTCTACAAGGTGGGGTGAAGAGATTTTGAAAATATTGAAGTCACCATAGTATATACAACTATGAAAATATAAAGATTCCAAATTGACAAAACCCTTAAATGGATCAAAAAGGTTTTCCCAACCACAGTCAAAATTACAACAGCAGAGGTATAGGTGTTTAAGAGAAGGAAGGTCGAAATTTGTGGTCCGAATGAATATGTAAGAAAGTTTGAGAGTAGTGAGAGATGTACATACAGAGAGTTTAGGAAGGTTGCTCACAACATACTGAGCAAGAATTGTAAGTACCTGAATGGTAGTGGTGATGGATGGTGTATCAATAACATGCTCAATGATAGAATCTACCACATGATCATTATAAACATCATAGTGACAATCTAAATAAACATTGAAAACGTTGGTGGAAGTATCTCTGCAAGACAAAAAATTATCTACAAAAACCTCAAACGACATAGCATCTTGGAATGATGAGTCATCGAAGTTGAAAACGGACAGGAAAGCCCAAAGATTCCTATACCGTTTGTTCAAAACTGATGTTTGAACTGCGGTTTTTGCATCCACAAATGAAAGGATGTGTAAAATAATTTCATCAGGTAACTCAGGTAACATGTCTTCTTCCTTCTCCTTATTTTTTTCCTCTTTTTTTGAAGAGTCTCTTCTGGAAAAATTGTCTCCTTTCATTTCTGTAAAGTTTTCTTCTATTCATATTCTCGGCCTTCTCACATACCTATATTTATAGTATTATTTTTCATATTTTTTTTCAAGAATTACTATCATTTGTTTTATTTTGATTCACTTTATTATATTTTATCTTCTAATTATTATTTTATCAGCAATGATATTAAGTGTTATACAAAAATTAATTATCTTAATTTATTAGGATTCCGATTTTAATTCTTATCCAAACAATATCGTAACGAAGATGGTGAAATATGAAAAGTTATTGTCATAAAGGCAAGGAAAAGTTTGTGATAATATAAATTTGCATGGGTTTTGTTTGGGAGTTGTGTATCCACTCTAATTTGTTGTGTGATAAATACTGTCACAAAATCCAACGATTGACTGTCTATTGCGAGTAAGAGTAGTATGAAACAGGGAAAAATAGTCTTAAAACAGTGAATCTTTATAGAATGAATAGTATCAAGTAAAAAAATTATGTTTCCTATGCAGTCCTTCCATCTCTCGGTCTTTAAACCTAATTGCTAATAAATACTCTCACAATATCCAAAGATCTTCCACTTTTTCTATGCCTTCCAATTTCTTGCGTGGTAAATACTGTCACTAGAAGATAACAAATTTGTCCATTATGTTTCTCTGTTTACAATTTTTTTTATTTAATTACGTCCGTTGTATTTTAAGTATGAGTGGATTATATCAACTCATTTAAAATTCAAATATTCCGTCAAATTCTTTAATTTATCTACATTGTTTGTCTACTTATTTACATTGTTTAATACTACTCACTTATAATTTATTTTCTTATCTTGAGTTCATACTAATTAACTTATTTGACACTTAATTTAAATATGTGATCTTAATATCTCTTTTGGTCCTTGAATAAGGGAGAATATTCAAAGTGATCCTACCTTTTTTAAAAGTTGAAAACGGTCTCAAATTGTAAAAAAACGGGTCAAGTTAATCTTTTTTGCTTACGGCGTTAAAAATGTAACGGTGCATGTGTCTTTCGACAAAACACAATGAGTTGTATAGTTGTCGTCATTGTGTGGCACTGTGAGGTTAAATGACGTGTAAAATTTAAATTTATAAAAAAAAATATTTTGACAAAGGGTTAAAAGAAAAGGGGTTGCTTGCTCTGCGTTGATGTTGGAAGTCCCACATCGACTAGAGATAAGGCCAACTTATAATATAAAAATGAGTCAGGCTTAAACCCACTTTCTAACATGGTATCACAACCATGGTTGGAGCCACCTATTAATTGTACTCTCACGCTCGAGATGTTTCTTTAGGTCTTCTTGCAGGTTTCGAAGGAGGAGATTGATGGAGGAGCTCGCGTTTTGGTCACCATGAACAATGTTGCGATTGGGTTTTGTGGTGAAGGAGATGCGCGATTTGCTTGTAGATTTGGGATTCTAGGCTTCACTGTGGTTGAATCGCAGGGAAGGAGAAGAAAATTGGCCATGGTGGTTGGCCGTGATTGCTCGCAATTGTTGATGGAGTTCATGTGGTTGTTTCTGAGTTTTTTCAAAAGTATGACAGAGAATGTGATGGTGGTTTTGTGGTTTCGTTGCGGTGGCACATGGAGGAGGAAAATGTGATCTGGTTATTAGGAAGAAGCTAGCCTTAGCGGTGGTTTGAGGTGTTGACGACATCGGTTTGTGGCTCTAACGTTTCTGGAGGTGGAAGATGAAGCTAACGTGATAAGCAACTTTTTTAATTCAAAATAAACACGTCATATTACCTTAGTGTGCCACGTATAAAAAAAATTGGACAGCTCATTAAGTTTTGGCCAATGAGGCAGCTGCACCGTTAGATTTTTTACATCGTAAGCAAAAATGATTAACTTGACCCGTTTTTTTCACAACTTAAAGACTGTTTCCAACTTTTTAAAAAAGATAGGACTATTTTGAACATTTCCCCTCTTTCAAGAAAAAAAAAAGGTATTAAGCATATAAATATTAACGCAAAGTACAAGTGTTGAACTAATAATTATATATCATTTCATATCATTACATAAAAAATATAAATTATCCATCAACTATTGTGAATATAAAATCTATCAATAAATATTAATTATCAACGAATATTTTTATATCATTTATCGATTGAATTTTTTATTTGTTGCAGTTACTAGCGAGAAGTAATTGTTTAATTTATTAACGGATATAATTTTCGGTAAAATTGGAGCATATTGTTGATATTTTCTGTATATGGAAGTTGCTATCGTGTGAACTTTCATTCTTTCAAAAATCAATTAAGTTTATTTGTGGTTATCATTATACTTTATACTGTTTAACATGTTTTTTTTTGTTGATTTTTGGCATTCAAACACAAGTTTAGACCTAACTATTTCTATAGGTCTATCCACTAATAGTTAATTAATTATAATTAACTAACAACTGTAAACTAATCATGATTATCCAATCATAGTTAATTAATTAATCACAGTTAATTAATAACGGTTAATTAACAACAGTTAACAAATCGCGGTTAACAAATCACAAAAAATAACTTTATTCAATTCAATTAAGACAAACTAAATTTTAATTTAATATATTTTTTACACAAATATTTAATTTACACAAATATATTTGTATTTATTAATTGTTCAGTTTGCATTTAACTCAGAAAAAGAGTTGAAAAAATATGTTTTAATAGGAAAATAAAGAATAAAGTAATAAATTTTTTTTATTATAATCACTATTTAAATAAATAGTTGTTTATAATTATGACCTACAACTTTTATTTAATTTATTTATTTGAAATAAGATGTGTTTGAGAATCACGTTTCAGCTAGAAACATTATAACAATCTTTAAGTTAATAATATTTGCATTTGGTTTAAGTGATTTACTCATATACTTAGTTTGACATAATCTAAAATTAATATTGATTACACATTTTTATCTTACCATTGACTATTATTTTTAATTTATTTTTCCTTATGCTGAATGTTCATACCTGTTACTACCGAGGGCGGAGTAACCGACTGGGAGTGTGCAGACGTGTTCAATCGGGTCTCTCAAGTATAATATGTCCGATCGGGTTTCTTAAGTCTAATATGTCCGATCGGGCGAGCCTCTAAAACTGTTTGGAGACCGCGGTTGAATGCTCATGAATGTGTAATTAATGAGGTAACGGTCGTTGTCGAGTATTTAAGATTAACATTGAAAGCCATTAAGAGGTAAATTAATGGGTAATATTCTCTGAAATCATATAAATAACAATCGAAAGATAAGGTAAACTCTCTGTTTTTTGACATATAGATAGACTTGCAAAGACCAATTCTGACTTGAGCGTCAGAGTGTTTTCTTGCAGGTCACCCCATTTACACTGATACCGAGCGCACAGGAGACTAGAGGTGAGGGACCGATCGGTGAAGGAGGAGTGTTTCGGACAGAGGTAGCAGGAGTTTTCTCAGGTCCCATTCAGCAGAAACAATACCATTTAACTTAAGTGATCCTTATTTTCAACGTGTGATTAAACTAATATATGTGATTAAATTTCAATAGTAAAAGTTATATTAAAACATATATAATATTAAAAATAATTAGGTCAAGAGGGCTTTTGAGACTATACCTAAATAGACAGTCAAAGAGGCCAAAATACACATTCGAACAACCAATTATTCATTTTATTTCTTTTAATATTTTCTTCTTTTTGTCATTGAGTTTAATGTTTTTCTCATCTAAAATAGGATATTTTCTCTATTTATTGTTTTCTTTTAACCTTTATCTCTTACTAGTATTGCCTTTTTATTCATTTTTTCTCACCTCACTTTATTAAAAAAACATATTACTTTTAGTTTTATCTCATTTTTTTAGAAGTTATTATATTTATATTTATATTTTATTTTATTTTCTGTTGTCTTGTCATTTTTTTAATTTTTTTCACTATTTATTATGTGATTAATGTAACATCTCAAAATGTAGTATAAGATCCATCACATAGTCAATAAAAGGAAAACATTGACAAAGACTAAAAAGTAAAGTCATTTACAGTCATATACAAAACTATAAATTTAAAACTTTATTTACAACATCACTAATCAAAACTATATAAAACCACAAACTAATGCTATTAAACATCAACATGTCCTCCATCTAATGTTTGCTCCAGAGAAATCTCATCATCCCTCTGCTCACACTCATCCGATAATCATAGCCAAAAAATAAGTTTAAGAACATGCAACAAAGTATAAACAAAAAGGGTAAACTAGATATACAAGAGAGGTTACAAGTCATAAGTTAGAGGTTACAGGTTACATGTTACAAGTTACAAGTTACGCGTTACAAGTTACATGTTACAAGTTATAATTATGTAAAAAGTTAAGTTACAAGTTAAATTACAAGTTAAGTAACGAGCTAAGTTACAAATTAAGTTACAAGCTATAAGTTAGCTCTAAGTTAGAGGTTACAAGTTACAAGTTACCTGTTATGGATTAAACGTTACATGTTACATGTTAAGTTACAGATTACAGATTACAAGTAACAAGTTACAAGATACAAATTACAGGTTACAGATAACAAGTTATAGGTTACAAGTTATAGGTTACAAATACAGGTTAAAGAGTTATAGGTTACAAGTTACAGGTTACAAATACAGGTTAAAAATTACAGGTTGCAAATTACAGACTACAAGTTATAAGTTACATGTTACAGGTTATGAGCTACAAGTTATAGGTTACATGTTACATGTTACAGGTTATAAGTACAAGGTTATAAGTTACAAGTTACAGGTTATGAGTTACAAGTTATAAACTACAAGTTACAAACTACAAGTTACACGGTTATAGGTTATAAATTTAAAATTACAGGTTACAAGTTACAGATTAATGGTTACAGGTTACAAATTACAAGTTACAGGTTACATGTAACAGAAACACGTTACAATTTACAAGCTACAAACTCCAAGCTCCAAGCTACAAGCTACAAGCTACAAATGCATGTTACAAGTTACAAGGCACATGTTACATTTTACTAGTTATAATTTACTTTTTACAAGTTACAGGTTACAAGTTACAGTTACATATACATTTTATAGGTTACAAGTTACAGGTTACATAATACAAGTTACATGTTACAACTTATAGGTTAGAGGTTACAAGTTTTAATTTACAAATTACAAGTTACAGGTTATTAGTTACAAGTTACATGTTACATGTTACATGTTACATGTTACAGGTTACATGTTACATGTTACATGTTACATGTTACATGTTACATGTTACATGTTACATGTTACATGTTACATGTTACATGTTACATGTTACATGTTACATGTTACATGTTACATGTTACATGTTACAGGTTACACGTTACATGTTATAAGTTTCATGTCACATGTTACATATTACAGGTTACATGTTACAATACAATTTCCAGATAAATGTTAGAGGTTACAGGTTGAAGGTTTCATTTTACAGGGTCACTTGTTACAAGTTACAGGTTATAGGTTCAAGTTACAAGTTGCAGATTACAGTTTACAACTACATATTAGAGACTACAAGTTAAAAGTTACATGTTAGAGGTTACAAGTTTGTGGTTATAATTTAGGAATTATATGTTACAAGTTAAAAGTTACATGTTAGAGGTTACAAGTTTGTGGTTATAATTTAGGAATTATATGTTACAAGTTAAAAGTTACAAGTTACATAAATTAATTTGGATTATTATTTTTAACGTTAAAGTTTATAATAATAAAAAGGGAGCTTTATTCATATATACATTCCACAACCCATGTTGGTACAAGCCCACATCATATACCATTACCTTAATGCTCCCATTTGGGTTACAAGGTAACATGACCTAGCTCAGCAAATAGTGATAGTTTATACGAGTTTATAAACATTGATTTTTATTATAATCCCTCCGATGTGGTACATTTGATTAAAAAAACGAATATAAGTTAAGTGAATAAGAGTGTGGCAATGATAAAGACATTGTGAGGAAGAGTCTGATAATATAAATTTGTATTCACTAATACATCTGCACGTTTATCTATTTACTGTATGTCTTCAAGATTCAAAATACTCCACCAACCACGTTTTCCTTTTTCTTTTGATTTTTATGGTATTTAGTTTATACAACTATAACGTGCAAATGTTATATATATATATATATATAGAGTGTGGTAGTGATAAAGATGGTGGCAGAATTTTAAGGCAGAGTCTGATAATATGAATTTGCATGCATTTTGTTTTGCTGTTCTGTATGCAGTCATTTAATTGGTTGTAGAAGTCGAATATTAATAATCAAATACATGTCTTATAGTATGTCTAAATCCTTAATCTCATTCTTGTTTTATAGTTCATTCCACGTATTTTATATCTTTTGAGGGACATCCAAAAAGTTGTTGCCTCCATGCTGTCAATGTCATTGTCTCCCATGTCGTTGATGTCATTGTTTCCTTTTTTCCAAGACACCGTCGATGGAAAACATTGTCATCTCTAACAACTAGTGTAAAAAACTAATAGATTTATTATTATATAGATGACATCTACATTAGACAATGAATCGATAATCTATATAAATAATCTTAAATAATTAATTTAAAATAATATTTTAATTACAAACAAAACACATCTTTAATAAAAGTTCCTTATACGATACTTTTATTCATAAAAACAAACTTTTTATGGAAGTCATAAGATTAAATTCTTTAAGATTCAAGCCTATTACAATATTACTTTTATTAATAATAAACTCATATATATATATATATATATATATATATAAACAACTCTGATTTTAAAATTTTAAAATATCTTAGAAACAAATCCAAATTTCAAAATTTCAATAACGTGCGAATTTTCTCACATCTCAAGGTGAGAAAAAACAAAGTCAAAGTAAGGAAACAATATTAAAGATGCTAAGCTGTGCTCCATTAAATTCAATGTGATATGTTAACATAAGCAAATGATAACTAAATTTAAATTACTTTTTATAAATTAAAATTAGTCTATACATAAATTGACTCAGAATATAACTCTTCATTCTTAATACTAATTACTTCAAGTTTCAAAAACTCTAAAATTTATTTTAGATCTCACTTTTAAATTTGTTTTAAATTTTCCAAACTCATAAGTAGCTAGTTAAACATTAAGATCCTAATTAAAATTTGACTGGTAAGTAGGAAAGCCATCCATCTTGATTGATAAACGATGACAAAGAAAACTCTTCCAACTGCGAATTCGTAAGCTTCTTCTCCCACTTAACGCGCCCGCTAGCGTTTGCTCCTTCTCCACTACACTCTACCTCACCATAAGTAAACCTAGACCTGCACCATCAAAGCTATAATAAACCAGTTTCTCACACCAAAAATGATCAATCTTATAATTATAAAAAATGTACGGTGACGATTTTGAAGGATGAAAGAAGTCCCACTCTTTGCCAGTGTAGCCCCAAGCATCCCAGCCTTGAGGGGAGACAACTGAAGATAAATATGTTTCATAAAATATAACTCTTGAATAAGCTCCATAAGCTCTTCCAAGCTTCACTTCACCATTTCCAATCACACAACCTCCTCTGAAAACAAAACCACTTTCTTCTTTTTCTGATCCTCGAGATTGTGCTGTTACAAAACCTGGAGGAGATTTTCCAAGCGTCGCATTAATGATACAATTCTACAAGTCAAAAAAAAATCAAAATCAATAAATGTATATACTTGCTTTCATTTAATTCAAAAAAATATAAAAATTAGGGCATTCTATATAATATAACCTCATAGTAAGATTGACCGTTGCCATAAATGAAGTCAACTTCACCTTCAACGTAACAATCTTTGAAATAATGACGACCATGTGCATCAAAGAGAGTATCTTGATAACTTTCGAAACCACACTTAATGAACACAGATTTGTCACCGTATATGGCTGCTGCTGGTGCAGGTTCAATGGTTTCTGACCCGACAAGATTATACGAATTCTGGAAGGTAATGCCGATAACAATTACATTGGAGGGAACACAAACAAATGTAGCACCCAAGTGGTCGTTTATTTTGTATTTACTTGATGCAACGGTGGGGGTGCCAGCAACGCGGTGGTGCCCACTTGATGTTACGGTGGTTACCTCTCTTCCCTGCCCTTCTAAAAAGATGCATGCTTTATCTTCCGATATTATAACCTTCTCTCTGTTCAGTTACAAAACACTACAGTTACTGTCACTGATATATATAACTTACTGATATAAACAACCTTAATTTTAAACAGGAAACACTACAGTTACTGTGACTGATATATATAACTTACTGATATAAACAACCTTAATTTTAAACAGGCTAACTTAAGTATTAAAGAAAGAAGAACGTTACAAACTTACATGTATTTGCCAGGATTTACGTGAATTTTGACCCATTGGTAGTTGTTTTCCTGTATGGAATCAATAGCAGCTTGAACTGTTGTGAAATCTCCTTTGCCTTGCTGATCAACTACAATGGTGTGAACGATTTTGTTCCCCGAACAATCCATGGCTGCACCGCCACAAGAACAGCAAAGAAACAATAGAAGAGGAAAAAAGAGAGCTCCATGAAGCATCTCCATGAAAATTTTAGTGTTAGCAAAACATAATGCTGGGTATTTGATATATAAACTCACTTCGGAGACACTAAGGTCTTTTCTATCCACTTCCATCACTCACAATTACGACAAAAGCCATTAGCCATTAGACTAATTAATGTTTTCACCAGCATATAAGCTATTTGATAGCATTTATTTCTTTTCCATTTGAGAATTCTGAAAATAAAAATGATGGAAAGAAATGAAAGATGAGAGGTTATTAACTATAACAAAATTAAGATTTACATTAAATTATTATATTATATATTATTAAAACTAAACTTTAATTCTGATATTAATAACATCAACTACAAAAAGTTGCTAAGTTTTGTTTAAAAAAAGTAACAGTTGAAGTAAGAAATGTAAAAAGTTAGACAAATAAGTTCTATAATTAGTTATGAGTTTAACAAATGTATTTTTTTTTTCAAAAAATATCTAAAGAAAGGATTAGATTTGAAAAAATGTAAATAAAGGATAAAAAATTGTAATACTTGATTATATTAATAATATGTGGTTGTGTGTATAAAGTGAGATATTAAGAATAATTGAATTTTGATATTAATTCAATTAATATCCATACCAAGTTTAGATAAATTGGAAATTTATGGTTATATACATTTGCTGTCAATATTTAAATATAATTTTAAAATACATCGTATATATTCTGTTAAATTTATTTACTATAATTTCAAATAAACCTGTCTTATATACTAAATTTCATTACTGATGATAAAAATGAACAAAAATGAACAATTATGAACACTTTTTCTACAACTGAAACTCTTTATGTATATTTAGTTAATGTGTACAAAGGGCATTTGGTTGATGTTTACATTTTATAAGTTATTACATAACATTTGAAACTTAAGTTTAGGCATTACATTTCATATAGCTTTTTGTTAAAAGAAGGTGATTCACCCATATCAAAGTAATTAAGACGTTTCTGAAAAATAAAAAAAAATAAGTAAATAATATAGCAATTCGACTAATATATTATTTATTCTTTATCTCTAAAGGATGGTAAATAATAAATCACATTGATTATATATATCTTTGACAAAATTGGAAGTCTAAATGTGATATAATATATGAAAACGTAATCATAGTGGATTTTTATTTTTAAATGAAAATTATAATAATATTCATTAAGTTAATTCACAAAATATTATTTTACTTAAGAATAATAGTAAATGTGCATCATTTATAACCATTACAAAGAAATTCAAATTAAATTAACTTAGTGAATTTTATTATGTTTAACATTATTGTTATGTTACAAGTACACTACAAAAGTAATAGATTTTATCATAAGTTTATTTTTTTGAAGTTTCGAAAACCTTTTGATTGCCGGCTTTTTAGAATTGCAGTTAAATTATAAATATAATTTCTTTTTAAAATCATTTCTGACTGTTTAGGAAAAAAACTACTGTAAGTGTAAAATATAATTAGATTATTTAGCTAATTGTAATATATATTACAAGAGATTGAATACACACTGGTTAAACGAGTTTAACAACATATATTATATGAGTGTGTCCATATACTAATTAGATTGGTTTAACAATATATATTAGAATAGTCTATTAATGTATTGAGTAGACGAGTAAAGTAATACACATCAAATTAGTCTTTCCATACACTGATTAGATAAATATATCAAACAAATTATACAAGTCTAACAATATAAATTAGACGAATATAACAAAAAATATTAAACAAGTCATTTCATACGTTGATTAAACGAGTATACCAAAAAATATTACATAAGCCTATGAATACATTTATTAAATGACTAAACAAAAAATATTAGAAGAGTTTATTGATGTATTAATTAGATGGGTCTAGAAAGACATATTTGAAAGTTATTCATAAATTGATTAGACGACACTAAAATTATACATTAGATAAGTTATTTCACACATAAATTAAAAAAGTCTATTAATACACATTAGACAAGTTTGTTTGTTCACTGATTAGATAAATTTTGCAATACATATTAGACGAGTTTCTTCATACACGGATTATATGAGTATAGCAAAAAAATACTATACAAGTTTAGGAATACACATTAGATGAGTATGTTCATATACTAATTAGATAAGGATAGTAAAAACTATTAGACGAGTCATTAGGTACATTAATTATGAGTCTAAAAATACACATTAGATAAGTATGTCCATATACTGATCGCAACTCACTTAGACGAGTATGTTCATACACTATGTTTAACAATATTAATTAGAAATGTTTGTTCATACATATATATTAGATGAACCTATTAATATACATTAGATGACTCTATCAATTATTTGATTAGACCAATTTTTCAATATTTATAAGACAAATTTGTCCATATATGAATTAAACAAGTCTAACAATACACATTAGACGAGTATGTTTATATAATGATTAGACGAGTCTAACACCACATATTAATCGAGATTGTTAATGCATTGATTAGACAAATTTAACATACATTCTTAGACCAATCCCTTCAAAAAAAAATATTTTATAGAGAGTTTGTTTTACTTATTTTTACAAATCCTTTTATATTTAAGAGAGTCTATTCTATATTTTTTAGAAAGTGTATTATATATATATTTTTATAAACATATTAACTTTCTAAATCTATAAATCCATTTTCAGATTAATTATATTCAAAATTTAATTATAAACTAAAAAATATTCATTTATTTCTTTTCTGAACTTCTAAGTTTTTTAATAAACATATAAATAAATACCGGCGCATAAACATCAGTTTAAAACTAGTTAAAGTCAAAAAATAATTGATAGTGACGAGTGACAATTTTTCGTGATAAAGCTATATATAAAAAAATTGATTTATTTTCATAAAACTTTTAAATATACCCTGATTACCCAGATTCATAAAAGTGATTAAAATGTCACCAATTTAATTAAAAACATACATCTTTTGATTTTAAATTTTGATTAAGATAATATAATTTTGTTTTAAGTTGAAACATAACTTTCTATATGGATTTATATGTTGTCATAATTGGTGATATTCTATGTGGACTAACTTTGTTAAATAATGAAACAAAACAAAATAAAAATAGTGTCAAATGGTAATGTTCTAAATAATGTTAAATTTACTCATTCTTATATAATATTTTATTAGAATATTGGATGGATTACAAGGAAAAGACGCAATGAAAAGAAAAATATTCAAAATATATAGTCTACTTGATAGTGTCACACTATTTATTTCCTTCAGACATTATAAATAGAAATATTATATTGATGCAGTCGTTCCCACTTAATGATAATGACATTACTAAAGAAAACCCATGTTCCTGTTGTATCAATTAACATTGAACTGGAACTGGATGTCTTATATTATAATAATAACAAAATAAGTAAAACATGACAATGCATGCAAGGCCACGTTTGGCTGATTTATTTAGATATATGTATGCATGTGTCTCCCTCTGACGAGGAGGAGCTACGGAGCAGTGTAATCTGAAAAACACAGTTTGATAGTATTAGTCATCTCAATACCAAATACTTTATCTTAAAAATATATGAAGGAACAACACGTACATAATAATACTAAAATAAAATAAATAATTTAATTTTTAAGTTTTAAGAAGTTGAAGTGTAAATAAATATCTATTAAATTATGAGTGAATTTTATGACATATTCAAATATGTTGATATAGTCTTATATATAAGAGTTTGAATTATAAAAGTAAAAATTATTAACTAAATGTAAAAGTTATTAAAATTTAAGTATTATAAGATTATTATATGGAAGTAAAACTTACATAAAAAATCTTAATAAAGATGTCACGTAGAAAAATTTACACGAAAAGTAAATTAATAACATATATTTTTTTGTTACACTTTATTTTAATTCATGCATTATTTTCTTTTTTATATATTAAATATTTTGTTACGTTTTATTTTTCATATCCTAACATTTTATAGAAGAAAAGAAAATACAGCATTTTTTAAAATTGTTTGTGATATCATCTTGCAATAAAACTATTTTATCTTTCATTAAATTAAAGCAATTTTATTATGCAATAAAGTACATACTTATCCAATATTTAACAATAACTAATAATATCTGAACTCCAAAATAATCATTAATCTTCCAAATATATTTCCATTTTATTTTTTTTAAATTATATTATTTTAATAAAAATATAAATTTGTATGGAGAAAAGTTTAAGCTAACACATGAACATATGAATTTATATATATATAATTTTATGTGATGATAAATAATGGTTGAAATTTAAAATGTTAGCTAGTTAAGATGTTAAAGTTTATTATAATGTCTTAAGTGATTTTATTTTATTTAAAAAATACATAAAAAGCAAAATAATAATAAGAACTTACTTCCACACTTGGTTCCAGAAGCAAGTGGCGTTCCACAGTAATTGAGGACATAGATGACTTTGTCCATGCTGTAGGTATCCTCATATTGTGCAAAATATGGGCAGAGACAGGTGACATTAGAGCCTCGCAGTGCATTGCAGCATTGGGAAGATGGTTGAACCGTTGGCCCTTCCCGTCGGACGTATCGATCACATTGCATATAAACTCCCCACACATTACCACATTCAAATTGTGCTGAAATCAATGGCAACTTCCCCATCGCCATCACCATCACCACAATCCCACACATCATCAACATCATTCTTGCATCTGCAAACACTCTCTTTTCCATCTTCCAAGTTACCATCATCACCGTTGATGGAATGGAGGATTTCGTATCACATATTTATACCATAAACACAAGGGTTTATGCCATTTTTTTAAACAGTCAAATTAAACCACTTGTCATTGTTTTCCATATGCTTATTAAAATGTGATTAATTCAGAATTTGACTTTCTATCAAGGGTTGGCTCAAGTGGTACGATTCAGTTTAGGGTTCTTCAATGAATAAAGAGAACTGGTAGATATAAGCGTTTGGTTAAAACTAGGATGCTAGCATATATGTTAACTTGCTGACGAAGATGTTGTTTAGGATGTAAGTGTATTGTTGTACGTAGTTGACTTTATAATGGTGTGGATGTTTTTGTATTTATTGATTTTATTGATTTGCAGATGTAGGAAGAAAGAAAGGAAAGGTTTTGTGATCAACTATACCAAATTCATGGAAAAGAAAAACAATTTTACCATGATTTTCTATTGCACATTAAAAAGATCAAACTAACTTATTAAAAGATCTTAAATATTATTTCAATTTGACTTTTTGGCATGTGATAATAGCATTTCATAAATTATAATAAAAATATCTGATTTCAAATCAAATTTGAAGAATTTGATACATGTAACCTTTGATTTGAAATTTTAGTTAATTAGATGAAGATAATTTTTTTAGAGGAGATTATTCTTAAAAGATAATTGATGACGTTAAAACATGGTGGATTATATGGTTATAATTTTTGAAAGGAATATTTTTTTCTCTCTCTCACTTAAATAGATATTATAAAGAATTTCATAATTATAGATGGATTTTTATCGATGAAAATAAATTCTCAGATAAACTCAAAATTATTAATGAATTTTATAATTTAAATTATTAAAAATGTTTTTGTTGGTAATTGAAAAAACTGTCAATAAAATCTGTCAATAACCTATAATTCTGATTTTTTACATATTTTTTATGGTAAATTTGTTGATAAATAGAATGATGAATTGTGTGCCAAGAATAGTGTGATTTTTTATATATTAAAAATATGAGTGGAAATAAGAAGAAGAAAAAGAGGAGAGGAGATCGAAGCTGATGGTGACTCTTCAGGTCCTTTCAGGTGAAAAGCAGAGGTGTATAGGCTTCGGTTTCATCCTAACCGAAGCAGTAGGGAGGGCTTTAGGTACCGGTTTTGTAGCAAACCGAGGCAGTAGGTAGTTGCCAGACTTCTCAGACCCTTTTCAGAGTTCTCAGACTGAGCAGCAGCAGGGGGTGTATAGGCTTCGGTTTTGTCTGAACCGATGCAATATAGTTGTTCTACCACGGGTTGGATGGTGACCAAGGTATATAACCGTTTACGCTTCGGCTATTCATAATAAAATTTATTGACAATTTTACCAACGAAGTTTTAGTTATCAATAATTTTAAATTATCAAGAAATTATGTCTTTGATAATACACACAATTTTATTTTAGTGAAATAGTTGAACTAACAGTATTTTTGACCAATAAAAGAACCGCTTACAAGTTGTGTTCTATAAAAATATTAAAATACTTTCTATTATAAAGAACAGATTAATAAATATAAAATTATTGTATACTGAAATAAAAAATTTTCCATATTTATTTTTATTATGTTGACATATGCACATTATGTTTTATGAAGAGTGATTTTTATATTGAATATTATTGTATTCGATGTAAAAAAATACAAATTTACATTTTTTATTTGTATACTTATTTTTATTCAAGTCAAAATTTTATTTGGAGATTTATAGGTATAGGATATTTAGAAGTAAAAAGAAAAAATGTTCTTATAGGTGCACTATTTTTAAGCAATAAAAATTCATTTAAGTATCTATTTTAAATAGAGATTAAACTATAGATGTGAAATGTATCATTATGGTTGTACTTTAGTAGAAAAATTAGTCCTATATTTAATGTAAAGTTACTATATTTAACCGAATTTGAAATTACCATTTCGGTGAATATCTTAAATTAAGGAAATCATAGAGGGGAGAGAAAGTAAGATGATAAAAATATATTATGTATTAATAAAATTTATATTAGATAGTTGATATTCACATATATTTATTATTTATAGATAATGAAATATTTTAATATCTATTTATAATATTACTCATACTCACAAATATTTGAGACTCATAATCATTAAAGTTCTTTTTCATAAAGTATAATATGCAATGAAAAATTATATTAAACATATATGGATTTTTTTTATATGTATCATAATGTGATTTTTGTACACTATCAATTAATAAAAAATTATCATTAATGTATTTTTAAATAACTCATTTAATAATTTGTAATTAAATTGCCATGACCTTTGTGTATATTAACTGGCCATTTATACATAGAAAACTCAATTTTAATTAGTATATCGGCATTTGAATTTAGAGTCCTACAAGTACACGGCAGTAGTTTATCTTTACCGAGAAAATTACTTTGATGAAGCTTCCATATACAGTGACATGACATCTTAATTTTGGTAAAGGTTGGCGTATCTTTAACTAGTTTAATAATGTCCTGCCCAAGTTGAATTTCTATAATGTTTTTGCCTATTTAAATTTCAATTACATTATTATATATTATATAAATATTTATTATTATATATTATATAAATATTTATAACAAATTAATAGATGAAGAAAAAAAATATCGAAATGAACTAAGTAAAATTGCAATTGCAAGAGAACATAAATGATATTGATATGTATCTATAATTGATTATGTCTATAAAAAAATAAATAAAAAAGTAGATACTGCAATTGTTGACCAAAGATGGTCATGAAATTAATTAATCAATGCCCTTGGAGAATCACATTAACATATGAACATAAAGATTGAGAAAGTTTGACTTCAAGTCTTGTTTTGTATATAGCAGAGACCTAATTTTTATCTTTTCCTAAATCACCACTAGTATGGGCAGGGTTATTATTATTATTATTATTATTATTATTATTCTTAATATTATTAATATTATTATTATTATATTACTATTATTATTATTATTATTATTATATTGCAGTAAAATGTGTATTTACTTTATGTTGAGAAAAAAAAAATTGTCTATTCACTTCACGTAAGCGCTAAATTAACTCCCTTTATGTTAATTTAAGAACTTGATTTATAAAATTTTTATAATTTTGAGATGAAACTCGAACTACTTAATATTAAGTAAGTAATTAAGTCTATTTCTCGTTTTGAAACATAACAAGACTGATAATCCAATAATAATAAATTATATGATAGATTTTCACATAATCAACGGGTAAGAAGATGATTATCTTTGCTATATATTATAAGTTTATTTAATTTTTAATTGATATAAAATCTCTAACATTAATAACACAGTTTTGGTAAAAAAGTATGTTGTAGGGGAAAAGATTAATTTTGTCTTTTTTTTTTACTAGATTACTAATCTTGTTTATTACAAGGGTAACCAATTTAAATGTAGTCATAATAATGATGTTTATTATTAGCCTCAGATTGGAACGGGAAGTAAACTCAAATCATATTGAAAAAGTAAACAATTCATAATGCTCTTCCTTTCTTTCTCATTTGTTGACTTTCTTCATTTTTCTTAGTTATTAAGGATATTAAAATTGTAAGATCCATGAAAAATATTTATTTTAATTGTAACAATTTTATTACTAGTAGTAATAAATTTCTTTAGTGAATGGAAAATATAATTAATAAGTTAAATATAGAAATTTTGGTAGCTTAAATGGTAGAAAATTGTGGTGATTTCAAGAATATGAATTCAAGCTCTTTTCTACCTAAAATTAAAATATTGGTCGTTTGAAGGCATTATTGAGGGATCAAATATGCCAAGTGGTGATTAAAATATTAATATAATAAGATAATATTAAAATAATAAATAATATTAAAACATTGTTAAATAGTAAAATTTTTGGGCTATAAATAGCCATGAGAGGGGAGGTTATTCTACACAAAGAGAGGAAGAATCAAGTGAGAACTTGAGAAATAAAGAAGAAAGAGTTAGGAAGAAATTTTTAGTTGCAAGAAGAGTATAGGTTCTGGAGGGTTTTCGAGGAAACAAATTTTGAGCAAGAGATTAAGTTTGGAATAGAGGTAGGGGAATTAACCTTTCTAAGCTTTTATATTATGATATAGTATTGTTTTGTTACTATTTTGAAATTTTGTGTGAATACTGTTAATGAAAAACATATGTGCTTAATGTACATCTATCTATATTGAATTTCTGTGTTAATATTATATGTTGTTGTTTTGAATTTGTAAATAAGAAATTTGTTAAAACTAGTTGAGGAACACTTTGGCTAAGGAAAGACTTGGTACTTAAGTTGTCCATTGTGACGCACCTCTCTTTCCTGGAAGTCTACTCGACAAGTTTTTAACTTAAATCTTGTTGAACAAATTATGACTGTTAAATTATTGTGCAATATATCTTTTTGGAATGAAAATTTCTGATGAATTCATGTTATTGTGGTAGATATGGAATTATGAATTATAATGGTGATGGTAGGATAGAGGAATCTTAAAAACCGGAGTTAGTACATCACTGATCATAGAGCAGCCTTGGTCAAATCCAGTAAGTTGTGACTAGTCATATATACTGGCGTTTATGGTGAATTTGATTCGTATTTCGGTGATGATTGTATTTTATTATATTGAATTTGAATTTATGCATCTGAACATGATACTAATATTATGGGAAGATTTTGTAATGGTATAATATGAGTTGAGGAATATGAGCATAGTATGAGTCTCGTGGAGAGATCCTGTAATGATATGGTATTTGTGTATATGTTGATGTTGAGGGTCCTGTTGTTGGAGATTATCCTGATACTCTAATAATCATCCAGTCTCAAGTAGAGAAGGATGAATTATGTAGTGAGAGGGGCAGGAGGTCCTGGTCTATGTGCCGATTTTGGACATAGTGTTGAGGACTAACCTTGTGGATGCTATGGAGTATTTTGGAAGTGTATTTGTAAGAAGAAGTAGAAGTCATCACAAGTGCATAAACTCCTGTGACCGCTCATCAACGTATCACCCGAATGAGTGTCTATTGGGTATTGTGGAATGAGTGTCTATTGAGTATTGTGAGATGAGTGTTTATGGGGTGTTGTGGGATGAGTGTCTATTAGGAATTGTGGTATGATGGGATGAGTATCTATGGTGCGATTGTTGTATGATGGTATGAGGATGTTTGACATAATTATTATATGACGTTTGTTGACTGTATCAAAGTAAATTATGAATGTTTTATAAATGATTTGTTGCATGTTAGCTCACCTTACTTGTTTGTGTTTGTGTATGTGCGATGATCGTATAATTCGTTCTAATAAAGTGCTAATGAAGAGAGAGATAGAAGAATTGAGTAAAAGAATTCGAGTTATATTTATAAATTTGTAGTTGAAATTTGAGTTTAAATATATATATATATATATATATATATATATATATATATATATATATATATATATATATATATATATATATATATATATATATAATATATATATAAACTATGAATTATCAAGTGTGAGATTATGAGATGTTACCTTAAATGTAATGCTACAAGCTACAATATATCAATTATGAATGATCAAGTGTGAGATTATAGGATGTTACAAAAATTACTTAAAAAGTATCGTACTAAATATATAAAAAAAAAATCCTAACCTAGTTTAGGACAAATAACATAAATTATTAGGATATTGTTGGTAAGTTATTAACCCAACCATCATTGTTGATAAAAGATGCAAAAGAAGATTTTGCAAATCTGAATAACTTAGTTTCTTTATCCAGGGAACACGCTTTGAAGTATCAACTCCTGATCTTTCACAGTCAACTTCAACATAAGTAAGTCTTCTGCAACAATTTAATCACGAGTTAATGAAATGCACATTTTTTAATTAAAAAACATAAAATCATGCAACTCATTTCTTTTAAGTAAAATAAAATAAATACTTCAATACTATTTTATTATCCTTTTTAATAAATGTACTTATTTAAACTTACTCATTGCCGGTGCCGATCCAAGCATTCTATCCTTGAGGCGCACAATATCAGAAAAAAAATGTTTTATGAAATATGACTCCATGCTCTCCCTAATGGAACCTCCTTCAAATACAAAATTACCCGCATCATCAGATAAACTTATGGTTTGAGCAGTGACAAAGGCTGCTGAAAAGGACCAGAAAAACTTCTGCTGCTACTGCTCGGGATCGTTTCTCCTCCCAATCGGCCCTCCTTGCTTTAGCCTTACCTCCCGACTCTTACTCTCTCTATCAAAGTGGGGTGATCTGCAGAAAACATTTCGACGCTCAAGTCAGAACTTATCTTCGCAAGTCTATCGAATATTAGTCAAAGAACAGAGAGCTTACCTTGTCAATCGATTGTTATTTATATGGTTTGAAAGAGTATTATCCATTACTTTACCTCTTAATGACGATCAATGCTTACCTTAACTGTTCGACACTGACCGTTACATCATTAATTATGCATTCATGGTCATTCAAAGGCTGTCTCTAGCCAATTGGAGAGTTCGCAAATACTACCCTGACGTCGATCGACTTCCATCAATCTTACGGGCCCGGTCGGTCGATTGGACAATCGGTCCCAGCTAGTCGGTAGCGACTAAGCATATCCGGTCGGCCGAACCTACTCGATAGTAACAGATTTTAAATTTAATTTAACTTTATAAATATTTATTTATATTATAAATTGATTTTATCTCTAATGGATATAGGAGACTTTTATAAAAGTTAAGTAATTTAATTTACCTTGTAATAAAATCGTGCATCACCAAAAATGAAGTCTATTTCGCCTTCAATGTTAATGTAATGGCGTCCATTAGCATTAAACAAAGGGTCTTGATAACCCATAAAACTACAATTATACAAGAAAGATTTGTCTCCGTATATTCTTGCCGCCAATGCTGTTGAACTAGTTCTGTATGTAACAATACTGGAGATAAGAAAAATTGGAACATTATGAATGAATGATTGTAGTATTATTATGGTTGAAGTGAAAAAGTTCACCTTGAAAGTTATGCTAGTTACAATCACAAAAGGTGGAGATGAAGTAAATGTAGCACTATCACTACAAAAATTTAGATTTTTACCGGGGGTTATTTTTTCCGTTTCCGGCGGTTTTAACCCCTGGAAAATACGTTACCCGCGGTTAGAAAAACCGCTGGGAAAAGCTGCGTCGCTAAGTAATTACCGGCGGTTTTTTGAAAAACCGCCGAAATTAGCGGGGGTTTTGAAAAACCGCCGGAAGTAGCAGGGGTTTTTGGAAAAACCGCCGGAAGTAGCGGGGGTTTTTGGAAAAACCGCCGGAAGTAGCGAGGGTTTTGGGAAAACCGCCGGAAGTAGCGGGGGTTTTGGTAAAACCGCCGGAACTAGCAGGGGTTTTTCAAAAAACCGCCGGAAATGTGTACATATTTTTTTTTAGTTTTTGATTGTAATAAAATGAGATTATAATAAAATTAGTTTTATTAACCAAACATAGAATAAAATAATATAAACTAAAACTGAATATTATATATAAAATAAACTATATTGTTCAACATATTAACATGTTCATACAAGTAATTGTTGATATATTAAAAAGAAAAATATTCAATACTAAATTAAAATATAAAAAATATGACTAAGATGTTCATTATATTACTAAAAAAGAAACAATGTCTAATTTTTTAGAGGTTTCTTAAGTGTCCACTCCCCTCAAACTCCTCTTAAGCTAATTGCCTCAGTTCCATTTGGTTGGGATGAAAACCCAGAAAAACTTCTTCCTAATTTCTCATATGTATCAGTTCATCCTGTGTTTTCCAAACACGAGAAAATATTCATTCATGTAGAGCATCATCTTCAGGTTTTTTTGTTGCATGCAACTTTGGCCACGATGACAAAGACAAAGGAACCTGCAATTATAACAGTAAAAACATAACTAGTTTAGACCTTGAAGCTTGAAGCTTTTACATTTGATGGGACTAAGATACGAATATTATCTTGAAAATCACCTACTTTTAACGGATAAAATAATCACATACATCTATCCACTTTACCACCCATTTACTCTTACCACATTCCCATTTTCCACACAATTACGATATTATAATAGAATATCTTAAATGACTATTGTTTCACTCATTCATGTAGAAATATAGTTCATCTATACTATAAAGGATACAATACTTAAATGAAAAATTTACTTACATATATAACAAATTTAGTTTAATTAAATTAAGTAAAGGTAATCAAAGCTATTTGACAAAAAAGTTGTAGGGTTTTTAAAATATTTAAAACATTATTCACATGATAAATTATCAAATATCACATGAGTGGATTTCTTTGAATTCTGTGTCTACCAGTAGTACTTTATATATTTTATTCTGACTTACTTTTGCAATTAATTATCAACTATAAAATTTCACTATCAAATTTAACTGGCCTTACATGTGATTTTCTAGTTTATTAAATGTGAAAACTTATAATAGATATTAAGCATTCAACTTTTTATTGACATGTTGTGAAAGTAGAAGAAACATAGAAGACTTGTGGATATGTTTGTGACCATAAAACTTTAATTTAAAATGCATTTTTTGGCATAATTATAGAAGTCTTCCGGTATTGATTTGATCCATAATACCATCCTATCATCATTTTTTGAGCTATGTATCTCCTCCATGCTACACCTTTGCCTCTCCTTTTTTTCTATTCTTTATGGATGTTATCACTTTTTTTATTATTTCAATTAAATATTTTGTGATATCTTTAATTCTCTGGTATCATCCTTCTCGGCAACAAAGACAGAGAGTCATCAAACTGATTGGCACCTACTAAAATGAAATCAAATTCCTAGACAAATTACTTATTTATAAACCATGATTTATGATTGAAATAATCATGCAGCCAGAAAAGAAAAAACAGCACCTGATAATACACCAACCGCTGGAATGCATTTAATATCTTGCCTGTAAAGAGCAAATGACGTTTCGAAATCAATTTGACTCATTTAAATAAATTCAGTTAAAAAGTCATATGGACAACGGCTAGAAAACTCTATCAAGAAAACAGAGCAACAAATACTATACTTAAGGAAAAATGTCATGATGCCCCCAAGCTTTACTGTGTAATCATCATTTGAGGAATTTAAATGGATGTTGTATAATAAAGTATACACTCAAATAACCTATGCAATTTGAAATATATTTCAGAAAGCAGAAGTGCCTTTTTAAAATATTTCTTGCACCAACTTTATTATTATCCTGATAATGGGCTCTTTGTTCCAGTTATCAGGGTTAGCAATAGCCTCTTTCTAGTATTTGAAATACAATTACAGCCTATATTCCAATCACATGTCATCGTTTTGACACATATTCATAATATATGCAGGATGCAGACATGAAAGGCCTCTCTACAATAGGGCAGGAGGCCAAACAATGGATTGGTGATGGAGGTTGTACCACTGTTCTCCGAGGTCTCTGAAACGCATTAAGAGCAACCCAATTTGGAGATTTTGATTGGGATAAGAGAACACTTTTCAAGAAATTCAAGACATTGTTGTTGGAACTATTGCAGAAAATTAATATACAGATCAAATGGAAACAATATATTAGAATATAATTTTGATTTGAAGATAAGGAATAAGATAAGATATTCTATCGATTCAAAGAGTAAAAACAGATCATCAGATTCGTCTTAAAATTTTCTTTTTAAGTAAAGTCTTTTTGATGTGGAAAATCATTCCTTTCGTTCAAGTATTTGCGTTTTGATGAACACATAATCAAAGATGAAGAATATTAATAATTATTATACCAGGGAGCTTCGTATGTCAATTCATATGGCCATCTACCAGCACACTGTCACAAGAACAAAATTAATTACAGATAGCAGAAAGTAGAAATCCAAAAGCAACAAGTTCAAATCCAAGAAGAAGTAAACGACTTGAATCAAAACAAGAACAACTTACCAATGTTTCTTAACAAATGAGGTCCACATAGTTACGAGCCGCTTCTGATCCTCAGAAAGACCAAGAAGCTCAAGTTTCTGCATATCAATTTTCTCAATTAATGATTCCTCAAAACATAACTGATTTTGTTGTTTATGGAGAAGAAGTTGAACTTACCTACAGAGAGGAACTATCTCCTCCTCAATGTCACGAGTCCAAAGGGGCACTCCATTTGAACAATAGTGATGGGATTAACAACATGTCCTCTCCTAATAGTATACATTCAATTAAAACTAACCCAATTCTAACCAATTCATAATTACCTGGTGCAGAGGGTGATTGGACCTCGAACTGATTCGAACAAACCAACCTAGGGTTTCTGAAATTGCAAATTTTAAACTTTAAAGAATAAAGAGCAAAGTTGGTTCAATATAACTATCAAAACTCACTCCAACCTTCGATTTCTCACCGCGTTCAGAAGTCAATGACCAAATCCAATCTCCTTCGACACACAGCGCGATACGAGCGATAGAGAACAAAGAGTGACTCTAGTGTGAGTAAGAGAGACCACGACGAAGACGACGCCAATGCTTCAAGGGCTTTTCGAGAAGGTGTAGAATCGAAACCAGTGGTGGTGAGCGCAACTTTGGATTGTGTGATAAGATAAACCCTAAATCAGAACAAATTTGGTATCGCCGCCGTTTTCTTCTATGGTGCTTTTCGCGTCTTGGAGGATCTGTTCCTCAAAAAAGTAGAACGCCTCTCAGACCATCGGATTCCTCTCCTTCCTTCGCATCCCTCACCACTGCCATTCCAACCGTCTGCACATGAGTCCAAGCAAGGAATCGTTGGATTTGATGGTCTCTCAATCTCTAAGAGAAGCGCGCGAGGGAGGGTGGGGTTCAAAGGGAAAAGATAGGGTTGGGGAAAATGATTATGTGCGAGAAAATAGGGTTTGGAGAAAAATTAGAAAAATAAGGGAAATGATGAAGGCACAGAGAGGTAAATAGATATTTCGGGATTAAAACTTATTCTAGAAATAAAAAAAATATTTAGGGGCGGTTTCAGTTATAAACCGCCAAAAAGTTTTCGGGGTTCTTAAAACCGCCGGAAAATAACCTCTCCTAAAATATATTATTTTTGTAGTGTATCACCTGTTCCGTTGGTCTGAAACTATTGTGCTTTGCCTACCTTCTTGTAAAATGGTGCATGACTATTTCTGAAACCATTGTGCTTTTCAGTTGCTACGTTATATAATTTTCAGAGAAGTAGTTGACATATATATTAAGGTGTCTTAGCTAGTCTGGGAAGGCCTCTCTGTACCCTAATGAGCTGAAAATACTTGTGTGAAGGTAGGTCAGTGAGTGCTTATATCCATTTCAGAATTTAAACTTATGTATAAGATATTAGATTCTGGAAATTTTTATTAGTATTGAGAATCTTTCGATTCTCTTAACTGTTTTTGACCAAAACAGTTATTGTCTGTTTTGTAATTAATTGCGGTTGTTTTTCTTTCCCTTTTTCCCTTTCTAGGACTCTATATATACTGAGTCCCTTTCCCCTTTCCCGTTTGATGAGAACATACATCTATGTACTTTGAATATATACTCAAATAATAAAAGAAGAAGTTTTTCTTACTCACCGTTTCAAGATCTGCATTTTTGTCTTCTGCACCGTGAGTCTCCGCCGCTGTATCGGAGCTCCTCCGGCCTCCAAGGTTCGCCTCACTCGCTCCCTTCCACCAGAGAAAGCTTCCGACATTTCTCTCTCCGCGTTCTCCTCACGTTGCACAAATGCCACGCATACAATCTTTCAGCTTAAGCTTTCAGTCTGATGGGCCAAAGGTTGACTGGGCCTTAAGTGCACAGTGTCTGACCCAAATCAAGATGGTATCAGAGCAGGTCTAGTACCTGCTCTGCTTCCGTTGCCACTGCTGCGGTTTCTTGTTTTTTTTCTTGGGTCTTTCTTGCTGGGTTCTTGAAGTTTTTTTTTGCTGCCATGGATCAATTTGATCAGTCTTCCAATCCTGCCAGTCCTTTCTATCTACACCCGGGAGAAAACCCAGGTTTGACTCTGATTACGCAAACTCTCAACGAAAATAATTACCCATCCTGGAGCAGAGCCATGAGGAGGGCTCTACTTTCGAAGAACAAAATTAAGTTCATAGATGGGTCCATAAAAAGACCCCAGAAAACTGATGCTGTCTATGACACCTGGGAAAGATGTAATATGATGATTTTATCATGGATAACAAAGACCTTATCTCCACATATCGCTGAGAGCGTCATCTATGTTGAAGAAGCCAAGGAATTATGGGAGGAGCTTAAGGAGAGGTTTTCCAAAGGAGATTATTTCAAAATCTCAGATTTATTACAGGACATACACTCAATTAAGCAAGGGGAACGGGGAATCAGCCAATTTTTCACTGATCTAAAGATATTATGGGAAGAATTAGAATCTTTAAGACCCATCCCTGTTTGCACCTGTGAAAATCCATGCAACTGTGACATGTCCAAGATTATGTTGAAATACAGGGAAATGGAACATGTTATTTGCTTCTTGAAAGGATTGAATGATTCCTACAGTACTGTTAAAACGCAGATCCTCCTGATGGATCCTTTACCCAATATTAACCGTGTCTTCTCTTTGGTTATTCAACAAGAAAGACAAGAAAAGCAAGGTACTACAGAAACAAAAATTCTGGCAAATGTTGCTGATAAAAACGGGAAACCTGAACAAAACTGGAAAAGCCAAGGACGTTTTGCTGGAACTCGTGGACAAGGCAGAGGTAGAGGCAGAAATCAGAATTATGGAAAGCAATGCTCTTATTGTAATAAGATGAATCACACTGTTGATGAGTGCTATTCTAAGCACGGATATCCCCCATGGTACAAGAAAGAAGAAAGGAAGAATGATTGGAATTCTGTTAATGTTAGTCAAAGCAATACTGATTCTGAAAACAATTTGAAGATGCAACAACAGACCAGCAGCAACAGTAATGCCAATCCTTTCACGCCAGAACAGATGCAGAAACTTCTAAAAATGATTGACAACACTGAAGGCTCATCCATTCACAAAATTAATCAAGTTCAGAGGAAGGAGACTGAGAATAAACCAGGTAATTCTTCCTGGGTTATTGACACAGGAGCTACTGACCATGTTACACATGACCAATCCAATTTTATTGCTTTTCACAAAATTAAACCCATATCTATAAAATTACCAAATAAAACTACCATCACTGCTGAATATGCTGGAACTGTCAAGTTTGCTGAGAATTTTATCATTTTCAATGTCCTTTACATACCTAATTTTTGTTTCAATCTTATCTCTGTCCAAAGTCTCATCAAAGACTTGGATTGCAATCTAACTTTTTCTTTTGAGGAATGTCAGATAAGGAAGAATCGTTCATTGAAGACGATTGGATATGCTAAACCATGGAATGGTCTCTATTACTTACAAGAATTCTCTAAGCCAGAACAGAGGGATATTTCAAAGACTGCCTTTTCTTTTAAAAAGACTGATGTGAATCTGTGGCATCTTAGACTAGGACATCCTGGACAGCATGTTGTTAAACATATATGTGAAATGTTCCCTTATGTTAAGACTAATACTGATATTGTCTGTGATACTTGCCACTATGCTAAACAACATAAGTTGCCTTTTACAAAAAGCTTATCTGTTACTACTGAATGTTTTGAGCTTATTCATTGTGATATTTGGGGGCCATTAAACACTATTTCTGTTCATGGGCATAGATATTTTCTTAGTATAGTTGATGATTACAGCAGGCACACATGGATTTTTCTAATGAGTAATAAAGGACAAACCAAAACCTTACTACAGAGTTTTGTCATTAAAGTCAAGAATCAGTTTAACAAAATGATAAAAATCATTAGGTCTGACAATGGACCAGAATTTAACTGTGTCAGTTTCTATGATATGCATGGAATTGTTCATCAGAAAAGTTGTGTTGAGACACCTGAACAAAATTCTGTAGTTGAAAGAAAGCATCAACATATACTCAATGTGACACGAAGTCTTATGTTTCATTCCAACATACCTAAAGTTTACTGGTCTTATGCTATTGGACATGCTGTATACTTGATAAATAGACTGCCTTCTTTAACTCTAGGACATAAAACTCCTCATGATATACTCTACAATCTACCACCTGCCTACTTAGATCTCAAAGTCTTTGGATGTTTATGTTTTGCTTCTACACTTGAAAATAATAGAAACAAGTTGGATCCTAGGGCTAGAAAAGGAGTATTCCTAGGATATAAAAGTGGTGTTAAAGGCTATATTGTTTTAGACATAAATACCAAAGAACTCTTGGTTAGCAGAAATGTCGTGTTCTATGAAGAAGTGCTGCCCTATAAGAACCTTCCAGGTAATCAGCAAAGCATAGACAATGAGAAGGATGAAGATGAGTTCTTAACTGATTTATCCAAAGATTACTATCCTACTGATGAAGAGCACTCTGATGAGCAAGAAGGAATTAATCAAGAGGAAGAACTGCAGAATCCTACTGTCACAAACAACAGTCAGGAAAACTACAGATACAGAAGACCAGAAAGGATTAGAAGGACTCCTGCCTATCTAGAAGATTACATCCACCAGGTGAATCAATCCTTGACTGTTAAAAATAGTTTTAAAACTCCCTATCCGATAGCTAATCTTCTATGTTGTGATAACTTGTCAGAGAAACACACCAAATATATCATGGCTGTTACTGAAAATAAGGAGCCTCGGACCTACAATGAAGCTAAAGACAAGAAGGAATGGATAGAAGCTATGCAGAGAGAAATTAAAGCCTTGCAGGACAACAATACTTGGGTTTTAACTCAACTACCATCTGGAAAAACTCCTATAGGATGCAAGTGGGTATACAAAACAAAATTTAGAGCTGATGGAAGCATTGAAAGGTATAAGGCTAGGTTGGTGGCAAAAGGGTATACCCAACAAGAAGGAATAGATTATCTAGACACTTTTTCTCCTGTTGCAAAACTCACCACTGTCAGACTTTTAATAGCCATAGCTGCTTCAAGTAATTGGTTCTTACACCAATTGGATGTGGACAATGCGTTTCTTCATGGTGACCTCAATGAAGAAATTTATATGCAACCTCCTCCAGGACTAAGTACTCATACAAAGGGACAGGTTTGCAAATTAACTAAATCCTTATATGGCTTAAAGCAAGCAAGCAGACAATGGTTTGAAAAATTGTCCTCTTATCTAATCTCTGTTAAATATAAACAGTCTAAGTCTGATCACTCATTATTCACTAAACGAATTGGTACATCTTTCACTGCACTTCTTGTCTATGTGGATGACATTGTGTTGGCAGGAAATTCCTTGGAAGAAATCAATTCTATCAAAGAGCTTCTACATAATAAATTTCGCATAAAAGATCTTGGTGAACTCAAGTACTTTCTCGGCCTTGAAGTGGCTAGGTCTAAAAAGGGAATTCACTTGTGCCAGAGAAAATATACTTTAGACATTCTTGAAGAAACAGGAATGGAGGGATGCAAACCCTCTACTACTCCCTTTCTCAGAGACACTAGTCCATTATACAAATTGGACAGCCAACTTGATGACCCTGGACCCTACAGAAGATTGATAGGGAAGTTACTCTACCTTACCAACACTAGACCTGACCTATGCTATACTATTAACTTACTAAGCCAATTTATGCAATTTCCTACAGAACACCATTATAGAGCTGCTCAGCATGTGCTCAGATACCTCAAATCTACTCCTAATGAAGGATTGTTTTTCGCCGCTGACTCTCCTATGCACCTGAAAAGTTTCAGTGACTCTGATTGGGCTAGCTGTCCTAACACTAGAAGATCAACTACAGGATTTTGTGTTTTCATTGGGACATCTCTCATTTCCTGGAAGTCTAAGAAACAGAAGACTGTTTCCAGATCATCCACTGAGGCCGAATACCGAGCTCTAGCTGCTACTGTATGTGAAATACAGTGGCTCCACTATTTGCTTAAAGACCTTCAAATTGAAGAATCTGGAGTGCCTATCCTATATTGTGACAACAAGTCTGCTCGCCACATTGCTCATAACCAGAGCTTTCACGAACGGACCAAGCACATTGAGCTTGATTGTCACGTTGTTCGTGAAAAGATCCAGGAAGGGCTACTGCATCTTCTCCCTGTACGATCCGATGAACAGCTGGCCGACGTCTTCACCAAATTTCCGCATCGCGTCAACTTCAAACATATCATTCCCAAGCTTGGACTGGTCAATATACATAGTCCAGCTTGAGGGGAGGGTATTGAGAATCTTTCGATTCTCTTAACTGTTTTTGACCAAAACAGTTAATGTCTGTTTTGTAATTAATTGCGGTTGTTTTTCTTTCCCTTTTTCCCTTTCTAGGACTCTATATATACTGAGTCCCTTTCCCCTTTCCCGTTTGATGAGAACATACATCTATGTACTTTGAATATATACTCAAATAATAAAAGAAGAAGTTTTTCTTACTCACCGTTTCAAGATCTGCATTTTTGTCTTCTGCACCGTGAGTCTCCGCCGCTGTATCGGAGCTCCTCCGGCCTCCAAGGTTCGCCTCACTTGCTCCCTTCCACCAGAGAAAGCTTCCGACATTTCTCTCTCCGCGTTCTCCTCACGTTGCACAAATGCCACACATACAATCTTTCAGCTTAAGCTTTCAGTCTGATGGGCCAAAGGTTGACTGGGCCTTAAGTGCACAGTGTCTGACCCAAATCAAGAATTAGATGCTCTATTATATCATTATAAATTTGTAAGTTCTGATATGCATTAGATGTTGTTATATCATTAGATGCTCTGTTACATCACTGTAAATTTATATCAAACAGAATTTGTGTTAAATATTATGCATGTTGAATTTATAAGCTATGACAGTCTGAACACAGGAATACAAAAGTTAATGAAGTGTTAAAATAATATTATGTATTATTAATATAAAATTGTCAAAGAATGATTTAAATTATAATAAAGAGATATTTATAAAGACGAAGTATTAGATGAAAGCAGAAAAAGTGTAATTTAGTCCATATATATTCCGAAGTATTTCTTTATTTTGAATTTTAATTATAAAAATGAAATCAAAATCATAATTATAATCAGTAATTGAATTTTGTCAAAGAAAAACAAAATTTGGTAATGTAGTGACTGCTAGCAGGAATTGAAATGAAACGACCTCGTTACATCAAGTCGTAAATGTTAAGCCCGAACCTAAACCCAGTACGCTAAACCCCGACGCCCAAAAATCTGCGAGCAGGCGCCACCACCGCCACCGGAATCTATTACTTAGTCGCCGATAACAATCATCGCTTTCCGATACCTATTAAGCAGATTTGCGGGCTCACACACTTCTTCCATCTCTATTGCGCAGCGATATCACTAATCCACACGCCTTTGACGCGAATGAGAAGGTTCATGCGTTTAACGCCTGTAAGTGGAGGAACGACAAATCTCAAAACTATTCAAAATCTCTGTTCCTTTTTTCTGGAATCGTTCACACTATGGATTCTTCCAATGCAGTATCGGCGCCATTTGCTTTCGTCTGTGACCTCGGAATCGCTCGTGGACAAAGGAGAATCGTCATTCAGCAAATTCTTGTCGGCTGGCCAATCGTTTTTTCTGGCTCGGGGCACGTTTCAAAATTTTCGTGTTTATTGCATAATAATTGGTTTTTCGATATTTCTTAAACGAAATTATTGTTCTGCGTATCAGCTTTGGTCAGTTGCGGTTTCGTCAGGAAAACAGAGGAGTCTGTGATTCCGAGAATACCGTTTAGATATCGTTATTTCCATGCCACAGGTTTTGTTGGATGTGATGTGAATTGCATTGTTTTTATTAATATTGGTGATTTGTGATGTCTATACCTTGAGGTTTTCATTTGGTTTCCCTTTCTGCTTGTATTGTCCAGCATTGTCTTCTTCAGCTGACAGAGACTACTATCGAGTTCTTGGTATTCCTGAAAATGCCAGTCAAGATGAGATAAAGAAGGCCTTTCACTTGGTGCGTGAGTATCTGGAATCTCTTGTTTTGTATGGCTTAGGACACATTGATTGATGAAATCTATACTTGTTAGGCTAGGTAGAGCGAAAGTGAAGTCTATTGGAAAATTGCCATGTTTTGTTTGGGCAATGGGGATGATTCAATTTTCATCTCGAACACTTTTTGTAGGAGAGATGAAATTTAATTCAATTGCTTTGTACCTGGTAGGAGTGTCAAGAATGGAAAATTAGTCTATTCTCAGTTGGAGGAATATTTTATTTCAATTGCTTTGTACTTGTTAAGAGTGACAGCAATGGCAGATTAGATGATCTATTCTCAGTCACGACAAAATTTAATGTTATCAAACAAGGTTTAACTATGGTAAGAAGAAGACATTAAGCCTAACTCAAATACAAATAAAAAATAATAACAAACTAACTAAACATAAAAAATAAAGATAAGATAAAGATAATATATCTAACGAACTATAAGATTTGGAAATCTTATAGTTGCTAAACTTGGTTTAACTGTTTATATGCTTGTGCTGATCTATAAAAGACATGTATGGAGGAATACTTTATTGTTTGATAACTCATGAAAGTAAGACCGGGGACTTTCTTAAAAGGATAGGCTTACATTAGGATTCATCTTTGAGTTCATGTTCTATTTAGTCTTCGATGAGCATAACAGAGACATAAAAAGTATCCTTAAATCATGTTTTCTGTGGGCAATATAGTTTTTATTGTGGAAGCAAGGTAGATGTTAACTATAAATTTGGGTTTTGGAGATTTACATTATAAACAAAGGATTTTTCTTGAGTAGTAGTACTCAATATAAGCAATTTTAGCAAAAAAACAATAGGAGAATTACTTCAAAGTAGAAACTGGAAATGTCTATATATTCCATCATCACACTGTTTTGACAACAATATTAAAAAATTAAAGGTCTTCTTTTAGTTAATAATTCATCATGCAACACTTTTCTGTGTTGTGCAGCTCGCTAAAAAGTACCATCCAGATGCAAACAAGAACAATCCATCTGCTAAAAGGAAATTTCAAGATATAAGAGAAGCTTATGAGGTCATTATTATCATTTTATGAAATTTTAGTTTTTTCTATTGCATTTTCAGACCCCTTCCCTTCTTCAGGTTACATTGTTCATGGTATAAACTAATTAACTAACATTGATATTTTCATTTTCTGTTTTGCTATGTAATTTCAGACATTGAGAGACTCTAAAAAGAGAGCACAGTACAACGAGGTAGTTTTTATATACTTTAGAACTTTAAATTCAAAATATTAGCCACTGTTCAATATTTCTGGAGCTTCAATTGTTTAACGCTGTCCAAATTTCTTTAATTCATAAATAACTCTTATTTGTGATGTTGAGTTAAATAACATTTTTCCATTATTTTCTCCAATGAACCCTTTTTTCAATTGAAGATGCGTTCTCGTGGTTCAGAAGATACAGGATATAATCATGGTGATGCAGAAAGGTTTAGAAATGCCTATCGTTCTCATTTTTCAGATTCATTTCATAAAGTATTCTCTGAGGTATTTTTGGCTTTCTAAATTATGTCTTCTTTTATTAATTAAGAAATAAATTAATTGAATATATATTATCTTGGTCATGTGATTACATATGAATAGTCAAAATTGGTTTTGCTTGATTTATTATTGAGCATTCATTGAAGGGTCACTATCACTTCTTATCTTGCTTGGATGCTCTTACATGATACCCACCTTCTGTCTCTCTACACACTAGTGCACACACATTCTTTATGCTTTTGGATTCATTTCGTAAAATATTGTGAAGAGGAAATCTCGCAATTTTCTTGATGTACCAGATATTTGAAGAAGCAACTACTCAATTCTCATCAAACATAGAGGTTAGCTTAACCATTGTTCCTCTGTAGCTTGAGATATATTCCTACTTTTACATACTTAATCTTTTGCTTAATGCTATGCTGATAGGTGGAGTTGTCTCTTACTTTCTCAGAAGCTGCAAGAGGATGCACCAAACACGTGTCATTTGATGCATTCGTTCCGTGTGATTATTGTAGTGAGTAAAGTTCATATATTTTGGGAATCAAGAAAACTTTTTTATTTTCCATTTGTTATTAATGGTTTAGGAAATGGAAAAATATTGTTTTCATATGAATAAATTTTGATTACAAAAGAAGTTTAGCACATAATCTTGTGCACATAAAAATTTGATGCCAAACACTTTCATTGTATGAATCCAGATGGGCAGGGCCATCCTCTTGATGCCGTTCCAATAGTTTGTCCAACATGTAGGGGCTTAGGTCGAGTAAGTGCCTTCAAAAAGCAATGTTGATTATTACTTAATATTATATTCTTTAATCTTGATTGTGATGTATTTTTCCAGGTTACAATCCCCCCATTTACATCAACATGCATAACCTGTAAAGGATCAGGCCGAATTGCAAAGGTGTTTCATAAATTCCATGTCGAGTAGTTTTGTATTGTTGTTTATCTATTTTGTGTCATAATCTTGCATAATTTGTATTTTCTCTATCTAATTGGTGCAGGGCTTTTGTATAACATGTAGAGGATCTGGGGTGGTTGAAGGGGTTAAAGAGGTTAAAGTTACTATACCAGCAGGTTGGTTTTGGTACTTTTGACAAACTTACCTTATGTGTGTTGGTTAGAGCTCATCAATGTAACTGAACATAGTGGAATACAACTTGGTTTTTGCTGACCTGCCCTGCGTGGGTTTGGTTTACATTCTGCCTCCTATATTTTATTCAAAGAATAATCCTCCCCTCCCCCCATTCTTATCATAGGTGTGGATTCGGGAGATACAATCCATGTGCCAGAAGGTGGGAATGCTGCTGGAAGTGTAGGCCGATCTGGAAGTTTATACATTAAAATAAAGGCAATGTTCTGTCCAAATATATAGTGTAGATCTCACAATATGCTATCTGCTGGCCTATTGATCTGTGGTTTTAACCAACTTTAGCATTTTAGAGGGAAATAGGGCTTGTTTAGGAAGCACGCACAACCAGTTCTTCCTAAATGTGACATATTTCATTATAAATCTGAGATTCATTTGGGCACGCATAATAATTATCTTCGGCAGTTCAAAATTAGGTCTACTCAATTTAAAAATTAAAAGGCCTATAGACACATTAGATTTATGATGTAGCAGAGGGGCATTTGGCAAGCTGGGGCCAGTGCCTCCCTAGATAGCCTGAAAAGTTATTAAAGAAAATATTAATTCTAAACTTTGGGCTCGTGTTCTCAGAGTACTTATTTTTTTCATGTAACTTCCTTCATTGTAAGTTCAAAACTGTAAAACCTGCTTCACTTAATGTACACTGCTTGGTCTCCTTAACTCATAAGTATTTGCTTCATACATTTTTATTTATTTTTTCAGATTTAAGCATTCTTGCCCTCGTGTCTCTACTGATTAAAAACTATATTCTTCTTAGCGTACATAATGGAGCTAATGTCCGTTCTGGTTATCCAATGACGCATTTAACATAAAGTAGTCTTCTAGGTACTGTTGATTTTACATTAGTCCTTCAATGAATATTATTACCATCAATAGCCCTTTCCAAAACAAATTTGATTTCGTAAACTAAAACTGTATTCATGAATAGAACAGCGTAACATTTAAATAACTTAAATACTCATAAAATTTAAGACTATGGATGTCCAAAATGGAAATTGACTCAATACTCATAAAATTTAAATAACTTAACAAAGTTGGTTTTATGTTTTGTTAGATTGTTACACTTTCTTTGATGAAATATTTTCAAGAATTCTTTTGTAAAGTTTGAGTTTACTTGATAAGTTAAACCCTGAACACCATGACATTTGTGTCATCAGTGAAAACTCTTGATATAAATAATCTTACAAGTGTACAAGCTTCTTTTACTTTGGCCTGCTCAAGAAAAAATATCTAACTCTTTCCTAGGGTTAATAGGTTAGTACCTCAAAAGGTTATTTACCAGTAGTCTAGTTAGGTTCAGGTAAGTGCAACATCATAGAAGTGCTTTGCTTTCCTAGATCATGTAATTACGGAGGCAAATTTTATAATACTGTTGCACATCTCAGTATTCTTTTCCATCTTGATTATATGTCACTGTATAAAATTTCAAACCAGTAATGTGCTTTCTGCAATAGTACTATTACATGTTTGTTTGTTGTGGCAAATTATGTTCTGTACTTCTATTCTTATTGAAGCATACTTTTTTTTCCTGTTGATATAGGTGGCAGAGGATTCAATATTTACCAGAGATGGTGCAGATGTCTACGTGGAGTCTAATATTAGCTTTACACAGGTGAGAACTATATATGTTCCACGCTTTCATTACTGATTGATGTATACTAAGATATTATAAATATGAAACTAGAGAGGGGATTACATGCTCTCTCAAATTCACTCTAACTCTGTATTTCCTCAAGTGCCATTACATGCATTTTATTAGAAAATATCATTTAAATGAGTCCCACTATAAGACACTTGCACATACCATCTTTTGCATCTTAATTATCTGATTGAAAGTGCACCTAAGTTGATATCAGTGTTATTAATCAAACAAAAGCTTTAATATTGCAGGCTATTCTTGGTGGTGAAGTTGAGGTGCCTACTTTATCCGGGAAGATGCAATTAAAAGTAAAACAAGATTTATTTTCAATGTCTTTTTTTTTTTTGCATAGAGTAGTTTAGAGGAATGGAGTATGGCTCATTTAAAGGTCAAGGCATGTTAATTATAGATTACTACCAATGAATCCCTACAGCTTTTACTGATACTATTTGATCTTTTCCTGTTGAGTGATTTTAGACAACTTCATCAATAAAATATTTTTATTACACTGAAATTGAAATGATATATAAGATTAGCATACCCCTCTTTTTCTTTTGTATCAAGGTTTTCCTCATGAGTCGTGTCTTGAGAGACGTTCTTTTTAAACCTCCAGAATGTTGGAATATATGAAAATATCTTATCACACAATACCTTATATTATCTCCAGTGATTACTCTCTCCTATCCTCTCAATATCTTTTAGGCTTGACTATTATATTCCTTATTCTGTCATATGGTTTGTTTCCCTGACTAGTTGGAATTATATTAGTATAAAAAAGAGTTAGTGTTCTAGGTTTTATGATCACACTAATGTGCATACATTGCAATGCATCTTAGTTAATAGATGCAATTTGGTGTTATAAACTCTTTTTCCTTCCTCTAACCTTAAATCCCATAAGCTTTAAAGACGTACAGTACAACAGTGTACACAATTAAGTCCATAGTAGTCAATCACGTGCTGAAGTGTCACACAATAGGATTATAGGACAGTAGTAGCCATTGCAACATTTTTTTGTCAAAATGATAACTTTCCTGCTTAACATTGTAATTGTTGTATTCCAAATTTATGTTCTAAATCTTAATGCTGAAGGGACGTCTTTTGGTGGGAGAAAAACAAGCCGGGCTGTTTGTTAGTTAAGTGGTTATTCAATTAGTGAGTCCAGTGGCTGATGATGTATATAAATAGACAGGGATTGTGAGTTGGGTCATACATTGAGAATATTTGTATAGGAATTGAGGGAGACTTCGACCTTTCGAGAGTCCAGGAATGTTCTTAATAAATTTCATTCATTCACTTGTACCTGAACTGGTTTTTATCATATTGTTTCCATTTTCAAATTATGACTTCTTGTTTTGACCATACTTTGTATAATATTCTGCGATTGTGTTCCCCTCAGATACCCAAGGGTGTTCAACATGGACAGCTTCTGGTACTTAGAGGCAAAGGTTAAATGAAATGTTCTCTTTATGGACAGTTTTTTGGACGAGGTTTTAGTCCGTTTCTATCATGGTGCTGGAAAAGTATATTTACCATAATTGTTAATGCAGGACTTCCAAAGCATGGGTTTCTTGTACATCATGGGGATCAATATGTACGGTTTCGTGTTAACCTTCCCATGTACGTTCCTTGCACTCATCTTTTGTTGTAGTTTAACTTAAAAGACCTCAGACTTTGAGGAATGTGCTATTTATAATGTAAAGATGCAATATGATACTTTTCCTTATATTGGTTGATATTATGACATTGTGGAAAATGGATTACATTATTGTCAGCTCTCCTATTTCCCTTTAGATATAAGATTCCATCCAAGGAATACACAATATCTTGTGGTAGATCTCTCGTCAATGAGACAACAAACCCAATTTGCATCACAATACCTTAAGACTTGGGTTCTCATACCACAATCCTTGTCCTAGGGTCCCTTTTACATATTTGAGAATGCAAATCACAACATTCTAGTAAACAATGTGAGAGTTTTGTATAAATTGACTTACAACTCTCATTGGAAAAGAAAAATTGAGTCTTGTCATAATAAGATAGATGAGTTTCCCACCAATCCCCTATATCTCTGTGGGTTTTGAAAACATTTCACCTTGGTCTACTTTTGATTCAAGTCTATAGGACTATCAATGAGCTTGCAAATTCCCAAGTCAGTCTCCTCTTAAGCATCAAGAGTATATTTTCTTTGTGAAATGATAACACCTTCTTTTGATTGCACCACTTTAATACTGAGAAAATATTTTACATAACCATGAAATGTTGTGTGGTGGTCACCCTGGACAATCTCAATTGTGGTGTCACTCGTCCAAGCAGTGATGGAGATGGCAAAGGCGGCAACACGGAGGGTATCATATTAGGTGGTTTAGTACAGTGGTGGAGAAAAACAATTGGTTGGAAAAAAAACAACTAAGAACAATGTCCGAGAAAATTTTCCAAAAAAAAGAGAGTTTAGCAGAGGTTAACCCATCGGGAGGCAAGGATTAAACCTAACTCTAATGCGATGTCAAAATAAAAGGGAGAGAAAGGCATATAGACTAAATCTCTAATGTGTGTAGAACACACAAGAATATGCATTTATAAGTAGAAAAGTACAAAGAGATGGGCCTAAGCCCTGTTACATCTAACAAAAACAATGCAAGGAGTAGCAACTCGTGGGTGTGACCCATTATTTTGCAGTACCTTTTAAAGTCATTTCACTACTTATTGTGTTACTGTTTATTCTTGTTTGGTCAATGCTTGCTGCTCGGGTTGAATTTGCACCATATCTTATTGAATTTGCTTATGTGTGATGTTTTTTGTGCCTTACGATAAATGGTATCTGGATAGTGCTTTGCCTTTTCTTCTTTGATTATCCTTACAATAAACTCTGATATGCTTTCTTCCAAGTTGGATTTGCATAAACTCACTTCTGGTCTACTCATTCTTTTAGTGCAATCAATGAACGACAACGTGCTATACTTGAAGAACTTGCGAAGGAAGAAATAAATGAGGGAAACAGCTCTTCATTTGGGGGAAATTGGTATGCATATTCACTGACTAAGTTCTTGGCATAGCGTACTAGTTTTAGTTGCCTATGGTCCTCGTAAATATTTGATGATTCCATGGCTAATTGGGTTGGGCTAGATGACAATACGGATACCTATAGTTGAGAGAATAGTGGGTCAGAATGCTTTGAAATTAAAGTAACTTGTAAAACATATAATTGTAAAGCATGCTATTCCTTATCCTAAGTAAAGCATACCCTTGTATGTATTTACTTGATAATTTCTTGAGTATGTTTGCTTCATTTGTTTGGTTTAGTTTTGTGTGACTATCTATGTTTTTGAGTGACATCTGATTGTAATGAAGACAAAAATGGATAACAGGCTTTACCAGCAGCTATCTACTGGTTGAACTTACAGGTGGCAGCAAATTCTTGAACACACGACGGCCCCAAAGTTCATGCTGGAACTATCTGTGCTGATATTATTCCTTGTCTTCGTTAACAAAGTGTTGACCTGATAGCTGGGTCAAAGATCAAATAGGATTGAGCAGCAGACTAGCCAAAGACCAAGTTTTTGTGATTGCTACGTTCTTCATTCTTAAGAACCAAGTTAACTATAAGGTATATCACTGAATTTATCTCCTTCACTGGTAGTTTCTAGCTGTCTTTTATTTGATGCATGCATGTTTCAAAAGATAGCAGAAAGAGTTGGTTGATCAAAATGCAGCTCCATGAAGTAGCATATGCCAATTAATGCTGTTGACTGTCCTATCAATTAATCGAAAACGTTGCATGCATGCACATGTCTCACTGATCGAGTTTTTACAAGCTTCATTAATTTTCGTTATTGCCAATCATCTGATGGTGAAAGGAAATGCAATGAGATTAGTTTGCCAAGAAAAGCAAATCACATAATGTACTTTGTTAACAGTCAAGCAGTTAGCGTGATTCATTATTATACTTGGTCCATTAATAGATCGATCAAGGGACTAAATTATCCAAACAACTTGGAACGATAGCTAATTTTGCTGATTACTCACTTTGTCCCATTGTGCCAGTTTTGGGTTGAGTGGACGAAGTTGCAACTTACATCTGTGGAACTTAGGACTACGGAAAACGACGCTATCGCTGATTGATGTTCTTTCGGGGCCCATTTATTTTAAATGTTTTCAATTTTTCAATGGATAAGATTGACAACATTGAAAATTTATTTCATGAGACTTGTACAGTTTTACTGATTAATGCGAAGGTCGCCGTGGGTTACAGCTATCGAAGATGGGAACTTCCAATATATATTTGTTTCCCTTGGCTTTATAGATATATTTACAGTACCTTTCATGTTGTAATTCAATCCGCTCCTGGGTTTAGGGGCTGGTTTTCTTTTATACTTCAAATTGTATACCTTGTACTTTCTGGAATTCAACGAATGATGTATCAATGAGTGCTAGCTTCTAAGCACAGAATTTTATTAATTGAAAGATAATAGATTGTCAGGTTATTTAGAGTAAGTTATAATATTTGTTAAATATAGGTTCGCAAAATATTATTAGCCTTTTTCGGATAAACCATAGTTTCAAACCTGAAGGCCGAATAAAGAGGAATAAAAAGGGGGAAAAGTAAGGAAAAAATAGTTGTCACAGAATATGTACTTTCCAATTTCAAGGTGTAGACTGGAATAAACAGAGGATAAAAGGGAAAAAAATTGAGAAGCCAAAAGTGATCCAAAAGTTAGATAAAAAAAGGGAAAATTACATTTACTAAAATCTCATTACACTTGCACTCTATCTAATTTTAGGATAGAGATTAACTTTCCTTAAAATTTTAGTAGGTATAATACCTATTTTTGTTCCAATTTTTGTTGGTGGTTGGAAATGTTTGAAATGGTCTCAATTTTTTTTTTGCTGTTTAAGGTAGTCCTAAAGAATGTAATTTGTGTTCAATTTAATTTTTTTGCAAACGTCGTTTAAATCGTTAACGGGTAGATGTTTAGATGTGCAATTACAGAGTGAAATGTTATGTATTGGCTTATGTGGAGTCCTTTGTAGTGTTGTGAATTGGATTTATTATTTTTGAAATTCTATTTCTTTTATTAGGGTTATTTTTTTGAAAAATAAATTAAAGGTATTTAGTTGTAAAGTTTTGATCGTGGTTTGGAAGGGAAATTTGCAAGATTGGGAAGTACATGTTTGGGAAAGAACACCAGTGACGTGTAAGCCATTCATGGACAACTTTTTTGGACACCCAAACATCTCAGTCGTACCCTTGTATTATCATTCTTAATAAAACTTAAGATTTTAAAATAACATGGAAAACAAGTAAACAAGATGAGAGGATAAGTAACATCTACCTTAGCCACTTAACGTAAAAATTAAACAACAATTACTTAATTGAAAAATAAATATTTATTAAATACGGATAAACCATAAAATTAATTAGAGATTTAATTTAAATTTAATTAATTTTCCATTTATTTAATTACTTTTGTCCCGTGGTCCATTGATGTACTGTCTTCTTTTATGATATTTAATATTTTATTGGGAAAGTTATTAATTATAAATGAAAGTTTACTCAGAAGACGTGAATTAGTTAAAGTAATAATTAATTAAATGAACGTTTTTCCTTTTCTTGGAGTTATAAAAGGAAGAAGTGATATGTTTATGGTAAAAAAAGAGTATTCAACAGACAGTGTACTATGAAATTGTTTTATAGAACGATGAGACTTCTTCCCATCTTGTTCATTAGTTGTTTCTTTAGTCTTGGTAGAGCCAAAGACTGTGGTGGAAATAATGTTAAACAAACCATAATTGTCGGTAAGTATGGGCACGACGCATTCAGGACAATTCAGGCGGCCATTGATTCTGTAAGAAGTAAAAATGATCAATGGGTAAAGATTCACATAAAAGCAGGCTTGTACACGTAAGTTCAAATCATTTTCTTATAACATCAAACGTATAATCAAAAAACAACACTTCTGTTATGAAAATCCAATAAATGTTTCATCCATTAACACGTGATGTCTTTTATTGATTGTAACTGTGCAGAGAAAGTGTTATTATTCCCGTTGACAAGCCATGCATCATTTTAGAAGGAGAAGGTGGCGGAACAATCATTAGGCACTCCGACCACCAGTCAATAAACAACAACGCTACATTAGTTTCTTTCCCACCAAACGTGCTTGCAAGTGGACTTACTTTTTTGGTAAACATATAAATAAATGATAAAACAACCATTTTCGTAATTCTTCAATATTCTTTATCACTGATATATTCTTTTGAATTCACAGAACTCATATAATGTGGGCCCTTACAATTTGGCAAACAAAATCGAACCAGCAAATGCGGCAAGACTGTTGGGAGATAAATATTTCTTCCATAATTGTAGTTTTATAGGTTATCAAGACACTCTGTTTGATCATACGGGACGTCATGTTTTTAAAGATTGTTACATTCAGGGTGATGCGGATTTTATATATGGTTACGGACGATCTTATTATACGGTAAGTTACATAAACTTGTTTTTTTAAAATCTATGTTCAAAATAAAATACTGAAACATTTTTTAATGTTGTAGAACTGTTTGATCAATGTTGTTGGGAGAGTTCCAAATTTGGCAGGATTCGTGACAGCTAATGGAAGAGAGTCAGCAGATGATCCTAGTGGTTTTGTATTCGAAGGAGGTTCCATTGTTGGTAAAGTTAAAGTGAATTTAGGAAGAGCATGGAAACCCTATGCAAGAGTCATATTTAAAAATACATATTTTTCTGACATTGTAACTCCTCAAGGATGGGTTGCTTGGTCAGCCGCTGGCAATGAGTAAGTTTGAATAGATACATCTCTTAGAAAAGACCTTCAAAATTATATTATTTCTTGTTTATATTAAAAAAAGTACTTTTGGTTATATTTTAAGTGATTTTTTTATGTGTTAAACTATTGTAGGAACAGGACAACTTATGCTGAAGTTGATTGTAAGGGACCAGGAGCAAATACTTCGAATCGTGTTGCGTGGATGAAGAAACTAAGTTCTTCGGACTTGAATCAGTTTTCTTTTGCGTCTTTTATCAATAGTGATGGATGGGTTGACAACTTACCAACAATATCTTAATTTATTTTGTTTTTTTCTAAATTAGGTTGAGGTTCTTGTATGACTATATTGGTTGACTGATTGTTAGTTTTGTAACGAAGAAATATAGTTGTATGTAATATCAACCATCTTGTTTAATTAATAATTTAGTTTTTATATATAGAATTCTGATTTGTTTTTGTTTTTATATATTTACTGGTATAAATTTATGTACAATGTTACACTTATAATGTCTCATAACAAAATAACCAAGATAAAAATGATAAGTTATGTAAATAAAATAGTCTTATGATATCGGTTACTAGTTCCATTGACATGTCTTATGATATCAATTATTATATGTTATAAATGTAATAAACAATTAATTGATATTAGTTTAGAAACAACATCCATCAATTTGACATATTTCAGGGATGTAAATTTTTTACCTATGTCAAAAATCTAAAATAACATAAATTAAAAGTTTTTTTTTGTGTGTTAATGATAACTATGGATATATTAATTGTATGAATAATGAAATTACATTTTGATGTGGTATAAGAGCCATTGTAGAAAATCACAAGATAAGAAGATAAACCAAAAATCGTATTGATGAGATTGAAAAAGAGTTTTGTCTGTATATGATTTGAACTCAATTGACAATCAAAAATTGTAATCATAATATAGCTGAAACAGTTGACGGTAATCTTCCATTGACACTAAGGATGGGATGCTTGGAATGCTGCCAGCGATCCCAATGATCTTCAAGAAGTCACTACAAAACTATTTAATTTTAGGAGAGGTTATTTTATGGAGGTTTTAAAAATCCCGAATATTTCTGGCGGTTATTTAGTGAAACCGCAGGTAATCCCTAAATATTACCCCTTCCATACTTTATTTCTTTCTAATTCCCTAAATGTGCCCTAATTCTCTCCCTCCCTCCCCGCTGCCTTCATTAAAATTTTCCCCAAACCCCATCCCCGCACCACAATCTTCCCTGCTTTGTGTTCGTGGAGCATCTCTTCCCACTACATTCATCAAATTTTCCCCCAAACCCTTTCCCCACACCACAATCTTCCCCTGCTTCGTGTTCGTGGAGTGTCTTCCCCTGCTTGGGCTAAGCGTCGAGGTCGAGGCGGCGAGGTCGAGACGACAAGGTCGAGACGGCAAGGTTGAGGCGACGAGGCGTCGAGGACTCTGCTGAAGGCGATTTTTATCACTTCCGTCTCCAACCCCTCAAATTCAAATACTCCCTGGTATGTTCATGTTATCTCTTCAATATGTTCTTTTGGTATGCAGTATAAGGTTTGAACCTGTAAGTTTGTGTAAAATACTTCAATTCAACCACTAGGTCAAACTAGTGGGCCTCACACTTCACAATCTAAAGGAACAGGAGGAGTACGAAGTGTGGAAGATGGCGGATTGTTTCGTCGTGGCTAAGGAGAAATGTGTTGGCTTCTCCAGGGAGAATTGGTTCCCTTTAGGGATGCGAGGATTAAGGTTGCGAAAGGGGTTTTGAGTTCCAAGGGTGTTGGGAAGCTGATTGGTTGGGGATCGGTGCCTGTGAGTGGGAGGAACATGTGGTTGATGAATCAAATGGGTCTGATTGGTGGTGATTTCGGAAAAAAATGTTTCTATCAGAGCATTCTAGCAAGGTTCATCAACAGATACCAATATACGATGAAGTGGAAACGATATATTCATGATCCACTACTTTCTCAGGTAAACAATTGGTTTTAGGTGAAGCTAGCTAAGATTTCCATGATATAGATTACTGCAAGAAAATATTTGGTATGGGAAATGTATTTAACCCTGAAATTTGGCAGCTACTTCGTTCAGCAGGTCATAGTGCAATGCAGACATTGTTCCTTCCCTTCCCTTTTCATGTAATTTCACATATTAGGATTTATTAAAATGAATGAGTGTTGTTGTGGCTATTCTAATTGAATAGAAGTAACCAAAGATCTGAGTGGTTATCTGTGATTTTTATAGGAAAATAAAGACCACAAGGAACAACAGTGACATAGCAGGAAGTGGTAAGTCAAAACTGTTATTATCAATTGCTAATTATGTTCAATGTAGGTGATTTTTTACACATAATCTTTAATTGTAGAAATCTTCGTTCATTAATAGATCGAGAGAGGAATAATATTGGAAAATCATTTCAGAATCTGTCTTGGTTTTTTGGTACACTTTTGCCCCTGGAATGTTACAGAAGAAGGTGCATAATGTGTACATTTTTTTTCTATGATAAGTGTTTTAATATTTCTCTCTTGTTGGCTATCGTCACTCAATACTCACAACTCATTATTCTTTGATATATGACTTTTTTTTCAGGTTCTAGCTATTCGTACTAAGATGTATATCATATTGGAGTTTATTGCAGGCAATGAATTGTTTGATAAAATTGTGAGTAGCTCAAGGTGGATTTATGCTATAAGCTTTTAGTGTGACTTTTATCAATAATTTTCTTAGTATTGATGTTGCTAATAAATAAAGTAATGTTGTAGGTAAGCTTTCTTCATGTCTCAACGAAGCTGACTGTAGAAGATACTTCCAACAACTTATTGATGTGTAAATTATTACCATAGTAAAGGTGTTTATCATAGAGATTTAAAGGTTTGTGTTGAATGAGTTCTAGAATTCTGTCTTCATATTTATCATGATTTATGCTAATTAGTATTGTTTTTTGGCTGCAGCCTGAAAATCTTTTACTTGATTCACAAGGAAATATTAAAATTTCAGATTTTGGTTTGAGTGCATTTCCAGAACAGGTGAGTGATTTCTAACAAATAATTCTTTAAATTTATTTTAATTCATGTGTCTGATATGAAATAGCTTTAAGAGTGCAGAATGTTATTCCTTCTTGGACCTTGTTTACTTTTGTATGTTGCCATACTTTAGGCATTCTTTTGTTCATTTATTTTAATCCAATTAAAGTTATTGATTTTAATTGGTCTAGCATGTTTTTCACCTAAGTCGTGCACCTGTGTCAATTGGCCACACCTTCCATGCTTTTAATTGGTCTGGCATGTTTCATATCTTATGGCATATAAGATTCATATCCCTCTAAATTTTAGATGAGCACGTGAAGAACCAAACCATGTATGTATATATATATTTAGTGCAGGATTTGGGTTATATCAATTGCTATTTTTTAAAATATATTTACTTTAATATCTAGTTATTGAGTAGTGATATATTTTCTTGATTGCTTCAAAGGGAATCTCAACCTCTGATTTTAGATGTTCGCATATTTCATTAAGGAAAATTGTACAATGTAGGTTAACAATTTAGATCAATAATTTCATTAAGGCATTCTTTAAGGCTTCCAATTCATTAAGGCATTCTTTTGCATATTTCATTAAGGCATTCTTTTGCATATTTTTTATCAATAGTTTTCTTATTGGTCATCTGGTTTCTTATTTAGTTAATGACTTTATATCAACTTATCTTTTTTAAGTTTTAATAGAGATTATTGGGAATGTTGTCTTATACATGGTTTATGGTTGCTTGAGAAGGAACTGTTTGGCTTGAGAATGCATCAAATTCGTCATCTCTCGAGTGTTTTAATGGTGATTCTGAGTCCAATGAAGAAGGTCAGTCTTTGTCCAATAGCAGGATGAATGAGGAAGATGATGATGCCACTAAAGAATTACAGCCTGCTGATCCTAACGAACCAGGTGTTTAGAGTACCATTTAACCATTTAAAGACACATGATGGAAATGAAATTAGGGAACTTAGGTGAGAAAAAAGTAGAAATTACTGTTGAAAAAAGAGAGAATTGATCTCAAAGTTGCTTACTTGGCTGGTTGATTTTGATGCTTAGCTTGGTCAATCAGTTCTAGTATTATGAGTTGATTTTTATTTATTAGAATTTTAGTTATCTTTATTCTTGGTGATTGTTTTATAGGTTGGTTTGTCCCTAATAGAAAAATGGTTCTGGGTCTTCATTTTTTTGATTTTATTATTGATATTCATGGGTTCATTTTTTTTTCATGACAACTAAAGTGGTTTATTATTTTTTTCATATATTAGTAATTTTGAAAAGTCAGCTAATTCTTTTTATTTCATATATTTTTTTATCAACTAAACAAAAGTGGTTTATTACATTTGCCTCTGATTATCATGCATTAATGAATGAATTAAAAATGAGTAAGTGTTATTGTTTGATAAGGACAAATGTAGACAAATCTAATCCAATTTAATGGTAATTGATATCAAAGATTCGATTTGGGTCAGTTGCACCAATCCTGACACTATTGTTTCATTCTTACGACACCTAATCCCAATAAAAGTATCATAGAAGATCAGGCTCCAAGAAGATTTTATCAAAATACTAAAAGAAATTAATATATATACATTTCCGGCGGTTTTGGAACCCCGGTTAGTATCAGAGGTTTATAAACTCAGTTTTGCAAAACCCCTGTCATTCCCGGCGGTTTTGAAAGAACCCCTACCTTTCCCGGCGGTTTTCGCAAAACCCCCGCAAATTCCGACGGTTTTGACAAAACCGCCGGTAATTCTTTACCGACGCAGCTTTTCCCGGGAGTTTTTACCACCGCGGGAATTACATTTTCCGGGGGTTAAAAGCCCCGGTAACACTAAAATTAACCCCTATTAAAATTGTAAATTTTTGTAGTGAGTAAATAATAATGATTTTTCATACTACACATCACAAACTTTTCTTCAGCAATATCGAATATATTCTTTAAAAGTATATACTAGATAAGCATTCTTTAAAATAAAACAAAAAATCTCAATGAAATTTAAAAGTATTTTAAAAGATGATATTAAAATATGTTAACAATAAGAGATTAAAATTATAAATAGATTTATTATAAATTGAAATTTACACATCTCCTCTACCACTGTTGAAATATCATTTGACAGAAAATATTGCAATATCGTTTTACAGCAAATATTTCAATAGTTGTGAGTTATTACTCGAAACTATTCATTTAGTAATGATTCATTGCAACATAATGATGGTAGCGTATGAAAGACTATAAATACTAAAGCTATCCTTATACATGCTCCATTAATATCCTAAAAATATATAAATAATGCAGAGCTAAATAAAAAACAAAATCAACATGAAAAGATTTAAAAGTTTTCTTAAAATAAAATTAAAAGGACTGTAAATAGTCTAATAAGGGTTTTTTTTTAGAATTTTCCATAGCACCTCACTCGATCAAACAAATAAAAATATTTAATTCATTGTTTTCATTTAACTACTTTAGTCCGGATTGATCCAAACCAATGATGTTTAAATTTATTATGTTAATTTGTCGCCACTTTGTTATTTTATTATTTTAAATTTTATAGGTTTATAAATTTATAAAATTAAATAATTAAAAAATGAAAAACTTTGAAATTATATAATTAAAAATTTTTTTTAAAAAAAGTGTGGCTACAAGTTTGACAGAATCATATAAGATTCACGTGACCTAAGAATTATGTCATTTGATTAAAAGTAATGACTCAGTTAAAAATATATATATATATTTAGCAAGCATTTTATTGACTATAAAAAGATATAATTATCAAATTTATCAAACACTTAAAAAACTTAATTAATATTTCATTTAATTACTCTGGACCCATTGTCGCCACTGTCTTTTTTCAAGGAAATGCACTATGACATTTAGTATTTTCTTGGAAAAGTTAAAAATTATGAATGGAAATTAATTTAGAAGACTTGAATTATTTTAAGTAATAATTAATTAAATAAACTCTTTTTATTTTCTTAAAGTTAAAAATGAAAGAAGTGACATGTTTATGTTTACAAAAAGAAAAAAGTATTCAACAGATACAATACTATGGAATTATTGTTTTGTAGAACGATGAGTCTTCTTCCCATATTGTTTATTAGTTGGTTCTTTTGTGTTGGTAAAGCCAAAGACTGTGGTGGAAATATTGTTACAAAAACCATCATTGTCGGTAAAGATGGGCACGCAGCATTCAGTACAATTCAAGCTGCCATTGATTCTGTAAGAATTAACAATGATCAATGGGTAAAGATTCACATAAAAGCAGGCTTGTACATGTAAGTTCAAATCATATTCTTATAACATCAAACGTTTAATCAACAAACATGACTTCTGTTATGAAAATCCAATGAATGTTTAATGCATTCTTTGACAAAGCTTAATATTTTTTATAGCTACATTTCCAATTTTGATAAGGATATGAATACTCAAACTCTTTTCATCCAACTTATAGAACTACGAAACAACTATATTCAAAAGTTTTGACTACAACAGAAACATTCTCCATATTCCTATTCTTATGTTGTCATACTATTTTAAACACAGAAATCCTAGCTCTCTACAATTTTAACAATATGATTCTGACAATGAATTAATTTAGTTGAAAACGAACACCAAGATTTATACGGTGTGAAATAATTGATTCATTTTTGGACGTCCAAATAGCTGAAATGTTACGTTTATATTGATGCATGTTGAATTATTTTCTTGATTGTAACTGTGCAGAGAAAGTGTTGTTATACCTATAAACAAGCCATGCATTATTTTAGAAGGAGAGGGTACCCCAAAAACAATCGTTAGTCACTCCGACCACCAGTCCTTAAACAATAAAGCTACCTTACTTCCTTTTGCACCCAACTTGCTTGCAAGTGGCATTACTTTCAAGGTGAACATATAAATAAAATGATAGAGCAACCATTTTCATGATTCTTCAATATTCTTTATTACTAATCTATCGGATTGCATTTACAGAACTCATATAATGTGGCCACAACAAAATATAAATCTTACGATGAGGTAAGCAAAACCGAACCAGCAAATGCAGCAAGACTATTTGGAGATAAATATTTCTTCCATAATTGTAGTTTTATAGGTTATCAAGACACTCTATATGATCATTCGGGACGTCATGTCTTTAAAGATTGTTACATTCAGGGTGAAATTGACTTTATATATGGCAACGGACAATCCTATTATCAGGTAACTTACATTAACATTTTTTTTTTAAATCTATTTTGAAAATATGATACTGAAACATTTTTTATGTGTCTTTTTGTTTGTAGAACTGTTTGATCTATGCTGTGGGAAAATTTCGAAACTTAGCAGGCTATGTGACAGCTAATGGAAGAGAGTCAGCAGATGATCCTAGTGGTTTTGTATTCGAAGGAGGTTCCATTATAGGGAATGGTAAAGTGAATTTAGGAAGAGCATGGAAACCCTATGCAAGAGTCATATTTAAAAATACATATTTTTCTGACATTGTAACTCCTCAAGGATGGGTTGCTTGGTCAGCCGCTGGAAATGAGTAAGTTTAAATAGATACATCTCTTATAAAAGAGCTTCAAAATTCATTTTTCATACTAAAAAAGAGTGCTTTGGTTTATATTTTAAGTGATTTTTTTTATATGTTTGATTAATGTTTTTGTTAAACAATTATAGGAGCACGACCACTTATGCTGAAGTTGACTGTAAGGGACCAGGAGCTGACACTTCGAACCGTGTTGAATGGATGAAGAAACTAAGTTCTTCGGATTTGAAGAATAAATTTTCTTTTGCATCTTTTATCAACAGTGATGGATGGGTTAACAACTTACCAATATTATCTTAATAACTATATTGGTTGACTCATTGTTAATCTTTGTAAACTCAACCAAGAAATATACTTGCATGTAATATGAATAATCTTGACTAATGAATAATTTGTTCTTTACACTGGTACAAGAATCACGTACAACGTCGAATATTTAGAGCAAGTAAGTTTCTAACTATTTTTCATTTAATCGTCCATTTATTAACATGCTTAGAAAACCCCTTTCACATGTATCAATTGTGTTTCTTTCTTGGTTCTTTGTTTATTCTGTGGTCTTAATGACTCTTTCCTATCACAATTTGATTATTTGTTGTTGTTTTTAGAGGTTCTTGTGCGGGAAGCAAACGTGAATTCTAGAGCTTGATAGTTTCGGTATAAAGTAAGGGAAACTAGTTCTAATTCTATGTAAATTTTATAAAGTATGAGTGATAGTGCTTATGATGTGTAGTTGTAGATATTGGGTGTTTATGATTGAAATGCTAGTAATGTCAATTGTTGTTGTTGAGTAAGTGAATTTGATCACATCATGATTTTTAATGTTGAATGATTTTGTGTGAAATTCTAATTGTATGATGAATTGTGTTGTTGAGATGTTTGGTGGTGTTGAAATTGGTTAAAGGTGGAGGAGAATGGAACTAGGTGGTGTTTTTGGTCAAATATGAGGTTTTGGGTGAGTGAGTTTTTCAATTAAAAGTTAAAAAGAATATATTTTGTTCTAAAGTATGTTTAAAGGTTAATTGAGACTTGTTAGAGTGGTTAATTAGTTGAAATCTAGTTTAGACATTGTTAATGTTTTGGGTTGGTTTTAAGTGCTTTTTTAGGGTTTGGAGTAATGAGATTTTGTGTTATAGGATCTAGGCCAAATTGGTCAGTTTAGAGATTATTGATAAGTCATTTATAACTTGTTAGAGTCCCTAACCTACTTAAAAATGAGCTAGAACATATAGATTTCAATTTTGATCTCTAAGTTGAGAATTTAGCTTTTGAGTGGATGCATTGTTGTAAACATTGGATTATTAGTTTAAGATAGGTTATACGCTTTTGTTTGGGTCTAAAATAGTTTATAATTCAATCTAAGAGTGCTAGAAGGTTAGACGAGGTCATGGGTGGTTTAAAAGTGCTAATTTTATAGTTTTGGTGCTATAGAATTATGCAGTCGGAATGGGCAAGCAGAATTTGCTACCTAGATGAGTGTAGGGGAGTTCTGACAGTGAGCTCCAGAGGCTAGGCAGAGACTTGCATGGGTTGATCAACTTGAGAGGGTTGTTGTTTTGCCTCTAGCTGGGCGAGCAAGTTTGTTAGTTGGGCGAGTGAGTCTGTGTTCCTAAGTGTTTTTGAATCCTTTTACTTATGTGTATGATTTTAAAAGATATACTAGTTTGTTGTATGATTTGTTTGAATGGAATATGATGAGTCTTTATTGGTATGAATACAAGGACCTCAATGTTCAGATCTTAAAATTCTAATGATAATTCATTTTCAATCTTAAAATTCTAATGATAATTCATTTTCAAGTAGAAAAGTTTGATACATGTAGTGAAAGTAACAGGAAATATGAGTTTAGGTACTTCTAATATGATCTAAGGTATGATAGGCTGAAGCCCATTACCAATAAACTAATATTTTAGTATCACAGTCTTTAAAAGAAAATACCAAAAACTAATTATGTTTTAATTGTTATTTATTTTGTCACCACTTTATTATTTTATTATTTTTAATTTTATAATTTATAATTTTATAAAATTAAATAATTAAAAAATTGAAAAACATTAAAATTGTATAATATAAAAATTGTAAAATAAAATGTGGCTGCAAGATTGACAGAATCATGTAAGATTCACGTGGGCTACTAATAACTATGTCATTTGATTAAAATAATGACTCAGTTAAAATATATATATTTATTAAGCATTTTATTAAATATAAAAAGATATAATTATCAAATTTATCAAACACTTAAAAAAACTTAATTAATAATTCATTTAATTACTCTGGACCCATTGTCCATTTGTCCACTGTCTTTTTTCAAGGAAATGCACTATGATATTTAATATTTTATTTGAAAAGTCAATAACTATTAATGAAAATTAATTTAGAAGACTTGAATTATTTTAAGTAATAGTTAATTAAATAAACTCTTTTTGGTTCCTTGAAGTTATAAATGAAAGAAGTGATATGTTTATGTTTAAGAAAGAAGTATTCAAGAGATACTGTACTATGGAATTGTTCTGTAGAACTATGAGTCTTCTTCCCATATTGTTTAGGTTTAAGTGTTAAAACAACACTCTCAGCATACAATATTTAACACCGTCTCTTCAATTTAACGGAAAAGTCTTATTTAAATCAATTTTACAAAAATAAGGATCTAATTGAAACGCCAAAAAGAAAAGAGTCCTATCTGAGATTATGAACAAAAACATAGACCTATTGAAACATTAAAACTATTGTTTATTAGTTGTTTCTTTTGTGTTGGTAAAGCCAAAGACTGCGGTGGAAATATTGTTACACAAACAATCATTGTCGGTAAAGATGGGCACGCAGCATTCAGTACAATTCAAGCTGTCATTGATTCTGTCAAAAGTAACAATGATAAATGGGTAAAGATTCACATAAAAGCAGGCTTGTACATGTACGTTCAAATCATATTCTTATAACATCAAACTATTAATAAACAAAAACAACACTTCTGTTATGAAAATCCAATGAATGTTTAATGCATTCTTTGATAAAGCATAATTTTTTTATAGCTACATTTCTAATTTTGAGAAGGATATGAATACTCAAACTCTTTTCATCCAACTTATATAGAACTACCAAACAACTATATTCAAAAGTTCTGACTACATCAGAGACATTCTCCACCATTCCTATTCCTATGTTGTCTACTGATTTTAAACACAGAAATCCTAGTTGTCTACGATATTAACAATATGATTCTGACAAGGAATGTTTTTCTATCCAAACATCATTTTTTTTACTCATTCTAATATTATAATAATTAAAAATTTAAATATGAATATAAGTCTTACATTAAATAAAAATGATAAGGTAAAGTATTATATAAGAATGAAGAGTGATAAATTCAACTTTTTAAGATTTTGGATTGGATTTATGAGTTAAGAAATGTGTCATCTATTATGTAATTGGATTTAGATAGCTTTATATTATGTTTCTCCAATAAATCTTTAAGAATTACTTTAGTGAAATACTAAAACCAAAACTTATGATGAGAAATAATTAATTGAATTTTGGATTTCCAAATAGCTGAAATGTTACGTTTATAGTGATGCATGTTGAATTATTTTCTTGATTGTAAATGTGCAGAGAAAGTGTTCTTGTTCCCATAAACAAGCCATGCATTATTTTCGAAGGAGAGGTACCCCAAAAACAATCATTAGTTACTATTTGGAGATAAATATTTCTTCCATAACTGTAGTTTTGTAGGTTATCAAGACACTTTATTTGATATTTTGGGGACGTCATGTCTTTAGAGATTGTTACATTCAGGGTCAAGTTGACTTTATATATATGGTAACGGACAATCCTATTATCAGGTAACTTACATTAACTAATTTTTTTTAAATATATTTTGAAAATATGATTCTGAAATATTTTTTATTTGTAGAACTGTTTGATCAATGCTGTGGGGAGAGCTCCAAATTTTCCAGGTTTTGTGACAGCTCAGGGAAGAAATTCAGCCGATGAAACCAGTGGTTTTGTATTTTGTAGGAGCACGACCACTTATGCTGAAGTTAATTGTAAAGGACCAGGAGCTAACACTTCGAATCGTGTTCCATGGATGAAGAAACTAAGTTCTTCGGAATTGAATAAATTTTCTTTTACATCTTTTATCAATAGTGATGGATGGGTTGATAACTTACCACCATTATCTTAATAGCTATATTGGTTGACTGATTGTTAATCTTTGTAAACTCAACCAAGAAATATACTTGTATGTAATATGAATAGTCTTGCTTAATGAATAATTTGATCTTTATATTTTAATTTCTTATTTAATTTGATTTTAATATATTTTTTTAATTTAATTAAGTTTTTTTTGAATAAAAAAATTCAATTAGTTATTTTCTTAAATTAGTGTTACTATTATTTGAAAAAGAGGAACTGTTGATTCAATTTACATTCCTTAAAATTCAAAAATTTATATAAATATAATCTTATCTACAACAACTTTAATAAAAATTTAAATTTGTAATTTATTTTTTCCAACACAAATAACTCAACAAACCCAAATACTTATATGTCATAAAAAAATATTAATTATCAAACTACATTTTTTAATTTAAATACAATAATAAAAGACGTGATTATTTATATCCAAAATATATGTTACACTAACCTTAAATCTTTTAATACATGTATGATAAATAAACAAAATCATAATTTAAAACTTGTTAACCTTTAAAATACAATGTTTGAAAATAAAATACAAATTTATCAGCACAAATAAATTTTATTTGTAATATATATTAAAACATTATTATGCTACATTATATATAAACTATATAATAAAAAATTTACATATTATCTAACCATATAATAAAATATTATAGATTTATGTATAATAAACTAAATATATATAAACTTTTAACAAATTTTATCATTTGTAATTACCTTTATACATTAACTAATTTCATAATATTTTTAATAAAACTACAAGTTACTAATTAACTAAAAATAATTATACAAAATCCATATTATTATTTGAAATGAATAAATGTATTTATATTATTTATCTAAAAAGATAGATAAAAAAGAAACAACAACCGCATTTGTTAAAATTATTTTAGCTTTGTCTCGTTTCAACACATGCATAAAAGAATATCATCCAGTGATAAGTTTTATCCAACCAAAATATAAATATATAATTTAATACAAATAAAATTACTAAAAAAATGTGTAAGAAGAAAAAATAAACTAGTTAGTTCTCATTATCTTGATTGGTAACATTTTTCTTCTCCTTATATGATCACAACTCGGTCAAATTAAGGTTCCAAAATGTTTTAAAAAAATGCATAAATTTCCTAAATAGGAGTTAAACTCATGACTTTCCTATAATCACAAAGGTCCTATTATCCGAGCTACCACATCTCTTTTTCTTATTTACCACTTTTATAGAATTTAATATGTTCTACATGTTTCTATATATAACTAAAAAAATAAACATAAATTAAAACAATATAAATGACTCATTTTTAGTTTGACAATTTCAACAACCTTATGTTGCAATATCATTTTACAGCAAATTTTTTCATACATGTAAGTTATTACTCGAAACTATTCATTTAGTAATGACTCATTGCGACATAATGGTATAAAGCTATCCTTATACATGCTCAATTAATATCTTAAAAATATATAAATAATGCAGAGCTAACTAAAAGTGTCAACAAAATCAAAATGAAAAGATTTAAAAGTTTTCTTAAAATAAAATAAAAGGACTGTAATTATAAGGGGCATTTTTAGATTTTTCCATAGCACCTCACTCGATCAAACAAATAAAAAAATTTAATTCATTGTTTTCATTTAACTACTTTTGTCTGGTTGTCGATTGATCCACCGTTTTGTTTTAAGAAAATGCCCAACCAATGAAGTTTTAATTATTATGTTAATTTGTCGCACTTTGATATTTTATTATTTTTAATTTATAGGTTTATAATCTTATAAAATTAAAAATTTTAAAAAATTGAAAAACTTTAAAATTGTATAATTTAAAAATTATAAAATAAAATGTGGCTGCAAGTTTGACAGAATCATGTAAGATTGTGGGCTACCTAATAATAATGTCATTAAAATAATGACTCGGTTAAAAAATATATATTTATTAAGCATTTCATTGACTATAAATATAATCATCAAATTTATCAAACACTTAAAAAACTTAATTAATATTTCATTTAATTACTTTTGATCCATTATCCATTTGTCCATTGTCATGCACTACGACATTTAATATTTTATTTGAAAACTTAATAATTATGAATGGAAATTAATTTAGAAGAATTGAATTAGCAATAATTAATTAAATAAACTCTTTGTTTTCTTTAAGTTATAAATGAAAGAAGTGATATGTTTATGTTTACAGAAAAAAAAAAGTATTCAAGAGATACTTTACTATGGAATTGTTTTGTAGAACGATGAGTCTTCTTCCCATATTGTTTATTAGTTGTTTCTTTTGTCTTGGTAAAGCCAAAGACTGTGGTGGTAATATTGTTACAAAAACCATCATTGTCGGTAAAGATGGGAACGCAGCATTCAGTACAATTCAAGCTGCCATTGATTCTGTAAGAATTAACAACGATCAATGGATAAAGATTCACATAAAAGCAGGCTTGTACATGTACGCTTCAAATCATATTCTTATAACATCAAACGATTAATCAACAAACATGACTTCTGTTATGAAATGTTTCATGCATTATACGATCAAGCAAAATTTCTTTTATAGCAAAATTTCCAATTTTGATAAGGATATGAATACTCAAACTCTTTTAATCCAAATTATAGAACTATCAAACGAGTATATTCAAAAGTTTTGACTACATCAGAAACATTCTCCATATTCCCATTCTTATGTTGTCTACTATTTTAAACACAGAAATCCTAGCTGTCTACAATTTTAACAATATGATTCTGACAATGAATGTTTTTCTATCCAAACATCATTTTTCTACTCGTTCTAATATTACAATAATTAAAATTTTAAATAAAAGTCTAACTATTACATAAAAATGATTAAAATTGAACATCATATAAGATTTAAAACTTATGAACTCATTTTTATAAGATTTTGAATTGAATTCGAGCTGTAAATCTTTTATATAATTGGGCTCTCGTTAATATTATGTTTTCCAAATAGCTGAAATGTTACGTTTATAAAGATGCATGTTGAATTATTTCCTTGATTGTAACTGTGCAGAGAAAGTGTTGTTATACCTATAAACAAGCCATGCATTATTTTAGAAGGAGAGGGTACCCCAAAAACAATCGTTAGTCACTCCGACCATCAGTCCTTAAACAATAAAGCTACGTTACTTTCTTTCCCAGCCAATGTGCTTGCAAGTGGCATTACTTTCAAGGTGAACATATAAATAAAATGATAGAACAACCATTTTCATGATTCTTCAATATTCTTTATTACTAATCTATTGGGTTGCATTTACAGAACTCGTATAATTTGGCCACAACAAAATATAAATCTTACGATGAGGTAAGCAAAACCGAACCAGCAAATGCGGCAAGACTACTGGGAGATAAATATTTCTTCCATAACTGTAGTTTTATAGGTTATCAAGACACTCTATATGATCATACGGGACGTCATGTCTTTAAAGATTGTTATATTCAGGGTTATGCAGATTTTATATATGGTAACGGACAATCTTATTATAAGGTAAGTTACATAAAGTAGTTTGTTTTAAATCTATGTTCAAAATAAAATACTGAAACATTTTTTAATGTTGTAGAACTGTTTGATCAATGTTGTTGGGAGAGTTCCAAATTTGGCAGGATTCGTGACAGCTAATGGAAGAGAGTCAGCAGATGATCCCAGTGGTTTTGTATTTGAAGGAGGTTCCATTGTTGGTAAAGTTAAAGTGAATTTAGGAAGAGCATGGAAACCCTATGCAAGAGTCATATTTAAAAATACATATTTTTCTGACATTGTAACTCCTCAAGGATGGGATGCTTGGTCAGCTGTCGGAAAGGAGTAAGTTTAAGGATCACTGACAAATTTTTCTAACAAATTTTTTATAATAGATTACGTGTTACTATTAATTATAAAATATAATGTGTTGTTGTAAAAAAATTGTTAAAAAAACATTTTTTAAGTTTAAATAGATATGTCTCTTAGAGCTTATTCTTTTGAATGCATCTGAGGAGGGGATTTGAGAGGATTTGAAGATAATTTTTTTGTCGTTTTTTTGAGCGAATTTGGAGATAAATGAGAGTGAATTTGAAAATATTTTTTTTTAATTTGTCATGTCAATAAAATTCTATACTAATTCTCACAAATTTTATTTTCAAATTCACTCTCATTTATCTTCAAATTCGTTCAAAAAAACGACAAAAAAAATTATCTTCAAATCCTCTCAAATCCCCTCAAATTCATTCTCTCAAATCTACTCAAAAGAACAAGGCCTTAGAAAAAACCTTCAAAATTCATATTTATATTAAAAAATAGTAGTTTGGTTTATATTTTAAGTGATTTTTTTATATGTTTGATTATTTTTTTTGTTAAACTATTATAGGAGCACGACCACTTATGCTGAAGTTGACTGTAAGGGACCAGGAGCTAACACTTCTAAGCGTGTTGCATGGATGAAGAAACTAAGTCCTTCGGACTTGAATAAGTTTTCTTTTGCATCTTTTATCAATAGTGATGGATGGGTTGACAACTTACCAATATTATCTTAATAACTACATTGGTTTGACTCATTCTTAATCTTTGTAAACTCAACAAAGAAATATACTTGTATTTAATATGAATAATCTTGCTTAATGAATAATTTGTTCTTTACATTTAAACTTTATTTATTTTTTATTTCAATATATTTTTTTAATTTAATGAAGTGTTTTTTTATGATGAAAAAAGTCAATGTAGTTATTTTCCTTAAATTAATAATAATACTATTTGAAAAAGTTTAGTCATAAATGTTTATTCAATTTACCTTACTTAAAATTATGAAGTTAATATAAGTATAATCTTATCTGCAACAATTAGGGATGACAAAAAAACTCATGTCAGAAGATACTCACAGATAAAATTCACAAGGGATAGTTAGTATCCGTGAGAATTTATTATCTACAGGTTGCAAGTAGCGGGTATTTTAATACTCATTTATAAACGGGTTGCATGCAAATATTATATTACCCAACGTGTAAGTACTCGTTACCTCCTCTGTTTGAAACAAAGGGTGCTTCCGGTTCTGTCGGTGCTTGAAACAATTTTGTCTTCTCCATATTACTATATCTCTAGAGTCAATAATTTTATATGAGGAACTACTGAACTCAATCACTTGCTGCCGTTACTCTTCAGTTTTCTGTTGAGGTCTATCCTGTAGAGGTACTCCAATTGGATCAGTGATCGATTTCTAGGTTTCGCCGTAAACCTAGTTGGTTACTTCCAATTACGTAAATCAATAGTTCAAAAAATAAAAATGATAATTTAATTTATATTTAATTTAATTTAATTTAATTTAAAATTATTTTATATTTTATTAGTTTAAATTTAATTAAAATTAAATATTAATTTATATTTAATTTAATTTATATTGAATTTTATATACTTTTTATTATTTTATTTAAATTTTATTTTAAAAATATAAAAATTATATTTTTTTTAATATTTACGGAGATTTTAAAATACTAACAAGTTTTTTTAAAATAAATACTCAGATAGGTTGCAGATTGAATTTTACTTCAAAGTGTGTATCGTGGAAAAAGAAACTAAGTCATTCATAAATGGAAGGATTTTCCTTTGGATCTTTTACCAATTAGGATGGATGGGATAACAATTTACCAAAAGTATTCTAATAAATATGCTCAGAGCGATTAACGTCATTTTCAATTCAATTTCACTTATTCTTTCTAGCCCTTATTAAATATCAATAACAATGTATACAAACACTCAAAACTATCATTAATTGTTCAAATGTATTTTCAATACCCCAATTAAGTTTCAAATAACATACTCATTATTTGAAATCACACACTATATATATCAAAATTTCCTCATTCAAGTATCTATATACAATTTTAGTACATAGAATATTGTCCAAAACAAAAATCATATATTTAGTTTAGCTCTCTTTATATATGACTGTTGTTTACTTTTCCAGCATCAGTACGTCCAAACTAGAAAATAGACCGATAAGAATAAAGAATTATCAACTTAATGAACCTTTAAAACCCTGATAATACTCACAAATGGAATAAGAAAAAGGGAAAAAAAATAGAATAAAGAAGAAATTTACCCAAGTGCAAATTTTGATCACATAGACCTGGTGTAGTCTAAGTCATTTATCGGATGAAATTGTTCAAGGTAAAAAAGACAAATAATAACTTAAAAACTAGAAAGAACAGAAAGAAAATATAAGAAAATAAAAAAATAGTTAGTTTTAAAAATCAAGAACCAGGTAGTTAAAATTCTAGATTATAGATTTAAATATAACCTTTTATCATTTTTGAAATGTTATATATAAATGAAAAGTTACATAAAGTTATTAAATAAATCTAAAATGAAAATAATTAAACATTTTATTAAAATTAGTAGAAACACTTGTTCTGGCGCGTCTGCATTCACTTTTTTATGATAAAAATAATAAAATTATTATTATTATAATTATAGAAATAAGTATAAATAATTTTTATAATAGTATAAAAAAGTGTTTTCAACTTTTTTATGATAAAAAAAACTACTATTATAATTATGAAAGTAAATATAAATAATTTTTATAATGATATATAAATTTTTATTTATTTTATAAATAATACTTTTATTATAGATAATTATTTTAGTTTAAAAAAGTAGTTAAGTTTGAAAAAGACGTTCAAATAAAAATATAGTCAAATTTTTAAAAAATAAAATTAGAAAAATAATTAGTGTAATTTAATGAAAAAATCAAAAATATAAAAATAAATATGTAGAGGATCTCCGCGTAAATATTTAATGGAAAGTTATAATGGTAAAGATTAGTTGAAAGATTGAAACAGTGAAATTAACATTATTTCAGAATTGATAAAATAATGAAATAAATTTCAAAGTTCGTCTAGAATTCACAGAGTCTCATTAATTTAAAAAAAGATTATTACCACTAAAATATTATTTTTTTTTAGTTAGTAGACTTTCTTTCCATATTTATTGAATAAAATAATTAATGTATTTAATTAACATTGTATTGTAACATCTCATATTTATTGATCCATTTTCTTCTTTCATAAACCACTGTGATAGTTAGATTTTATTAAGAAAGTTATTAATTGTGAGGGAAATTAAATTAAAATATTTGAAATAATTTGAGTAAGCAATTAATGAATTAAATATTTTAAGTCATAAAAAGAGACTTGAGATACTGACCACATTTGTTTGTATTAAAAGGGATGTTTATATGGTTTCAACATTATCATGTAATCGTTTTCTAGAATTATGAGTTTTCTTCTAATATTGTTCATCAGTTGTTTCTTCTGTCTTGGTAAAGCCACAGACTGTGGTGGAAACAATGTTACGCAAACCATCATTGTCGGTAAACAAGAGGACGCAGCATTTAGTACAATTCAAGAGGCCATTGATTCTGTAGAAAACGACAATGATAAATGGATCAAGATTCATATTCAAGCAGGCTTATACATGTAAGTTCAAATCATATTCTGTTATGAAAAAGCAATGAATGTTTCATGCATGGCATAATTTAAATTGGTTTTACGTTGAATTAATAAGATTAGGACACCATTCTGAAAAAATAGTGGAAAAATCTCTCCGACAATATACCTCGTACCAATTAACTTACATAAGGTTGACAGAGTAGAACATGACTCATAAGTTTAGATTGTCAAAATTTGGTAGGTTTGGATTGAATTATTAGCTCATAAATTCGTTTTGACTCATAATATGTGAAAGTGGAGGGTCAAAGCTAAGTCAAAACGGATTGACCTGCTACCCCACCTTTTTTAAAATTAAATTTTATTATTATTATGTTATTTAAAGAATAGAAATATTTAATATTTAATATAATATAAATTATTATCACTCATAAATTAATTTTTAAGCATTATTTCTAACAAACTAATTTAATAATTATAAACATTAATTAATCATCAAAAGCTTAAAATACAACCAAGCACATTTGGTACATACTTTCATCAAGCATTATTCTTGCATTACACTTAAATTGACTTAGGATTTTGCATTTCTGATTTTGATAAGTATGAATACTCAAACTCGTTACATCCAAATTAAAGAACTACCACAGAATTTGTCAGGTTTAATAGTATATATGGCTATAATGTAAGAAATATATTTGAATCCAATCTCAGTTTTTTTCCTTCTTGTATTAATGTTGAAATTACCTTGTTGAAAAAACATCTTACTGTAACTTCTTTTCTCTCATGACATTTTTATAATCATGTATATTAGTTATTCACATACTGTAATTATGCAGAGAAAGGGTTACTATTCCGAAAGAAAAGCCATGTATAATTTTAGAAGGAGAGGGTAGTTCGACAACAACCATCAGTTACTCAGACCACATATCAATGAACCATAGCGCCACGTTTACTTCTTTACCATCCAATGTGATTGCAAGTGGAATTACTTTCAAGGTTAATTAACATATAAATAAACTATACAACAAAAGTTTTCATAGCTCTGATATATTGTTATGTATCTGCAGAACTCGTATAATGTGGTAACTAAAAGATACAAATATTACCCTGTGGGAAGCGAAATCGAACCAGCAAATGCAGCAAGACTGCATGGAGATAAATATTTCTTCTATAATTGTAGTTTTTTGGGTTATCAAGACACTTTATACGATCAATATGGACGTCATTACTTCAAAGATTGTTACATTGAAGGTGAAGTGGACTTTATATATGGCAGTGGACAATCTTACTATGAGGTAAATTACATTAATTATTTTTAAATCCGTTTTACATATATGGTTGAGGTAGATAATTTTCAAAACATTCTCTTTTTTTTTGTGTGTTTTTATAATCTGCAGAACTGTAGGATAAATGTATTGGGAAGATTTTCAGATTCTGCAGGGTTTGTGACAGCTCAGGGACGAAGTTCATCAGATGATCCAGATGGTTTTGTATTTGAAGGAGGCTTCCTTGGTGGGAATGGTAAAGTGAATTTAGGAAGAGCATGGCAACCCTATTCAAGAGTCATATTTCATAAAACATATTTTTCTTCCATTGTAACTCCTCATGGATGGAGTGCTTGGCATTATGCAGGCAATGAGTAAGTTTAAATGGATATTACATCTCTTGTTATGAAAATGAAAAAGTGTTGTCATTATTCCATGGTTTTATAAATTTTAAAAAAAGATGTTTTTGGGTATGTAATGATATTTTATATTTTAAGTATTTCTTCATTTTTTTATTAATTTGTGATGACTAAATTGTTGTAGGAGTGGAATCACTTATGTTGAAGTTGATTGTGGAGGACCAGGAGCTGATACCTCAAATCGTGTTTCATGGATGAAAAAGCTAAATACTTCAGAAATAGAACAATTTTCTTTAGCATCTTTTATTAATAAGGATGGATGGGTTGACAACTTACCAATAGAATCCTCCTAATTTATTTTATTTTTCCCAAAATTTGGCTGAAATTCTTGTATGATATATTTAGTTGAGTGATTGTTAATCTTTGTATATTCTTAAATAAGAATATAGTAATGTCATACGAACCATATTTTGTATTTTATATAAATAAAAATGAATATTATATTAATGTGAATACTTTTAAAATATTAATCATTAGATATCCGTATCGATTAAAATAAAATGAATATATAATATATAAATCTTAAGTGACTTCATCACTTGATCTGCAGGTAAGTAAAACAGTTTGATTTTCCAGCAGTAAAATTCATACTAAATATAAATAAACCATAATTCTGTATAAAATGAAACGCATCCTTCAAACACTTGTCGCGTGGCACAATTAATAAATATTATTAGTTAGCATGTCAAATAATCTTTTATTGATAGTGCCACTTTCAAAAAATGTATATAAAAAAATATACTAGATGTAAAAATTTGAATATTTACATAAACAGAACAACATATAATTTTATTAGCTTTATATTTTGTACATATAATTTTATATTAACTTTTAAAGCTCATATATTCAAAAAATATGATGCAAGTAAAATTTACGAAACCCTACAGTAGCTGATTTCCTCTTCTGAATTTCATATTTTTATATAGTTTTTGTTTCTTTTGAATTTCAATTTCAATGTTTTAAAGAAAACATTCCATTATATTTTTCTTCCAAAATTATAAAACGAGATCCATAACTATTTTATGGATTAAACATACTTCATTTTATATTATACTACGTATTCACCATTAAACTAAAAAAAAGGAAGGAAAAATAATAACCAACAGAATAATTAATTAACTAGACAAATAAACGACAGAAACCTACTTTGTCCATCAACATTGTTTTGGACTTAACACATACCTAATATATATTTTCAAAAGGATGAGTTCGAACAACTTACTAAAACATGACAAAATAGATATCTGCAACAAGTTAATTTCTTGATCAAATCGAAACTTTTTAAACTCCAAGATCTGGAAAATCCACATCACGCAGAAATTTGAAGGTTCTAGAATCACCAATTGGAAACGTTTCGTCGCATTCTTTCCATGTCCTTTCTTATTAACGTAACCAGGATAGTCCTCTTCATTAAAAGGAATCGACCCAAAAAATAGCAATTTTTCTTTGAAAGCCAAACTGAAAAGTTTCATCAATTGAGCTCTTTTTTGTGTCACAAGAACTTCTCCATTTTGGGTGACCATCTTTCTTGCATTCTTGAAAAATCCAGACACCAAAATCCTGTGAAGACTGAGTTGAACATAGATACATCAAAATTTGTAATCATAAATGTTTTTCATTTTTATTATATATAACAGCTTACTGAAATCTCTGGCAGGAGAAAACAAAGGATACAAAGGGGGGGTTTGAGGAACATGAAAGCATATGTTGTAAAATTCGGTACAAATTCATTATGCTCTATTGTTAAACAAAAACCATAACATGCTAATGAACATGCTTATGTTTGTAAATTCTGCGTATGAGTTAGAGTAGCCCAAGTATTTTAGTATGATAAAAACTCTTCATTGATAGAAGGAAAAAAAAGACTGAATCTGGTAGATTACTTACTCATGATAAACAATTCCATAAAGTGGGAAATTGAAGACAATCCGATCAAAATATTTGGCTATAAGATGATGATGTTCGCTCATAGTACGGGCATCCACCTTGTGAATAATGGTGCAACCAAGGTCCTCCAATTCCTTCAAGTTTGATGAAGCCCTGGAGTATTTCTCTAATAAATACTCTAAATCATTTTAACTGGATAACTTTTGAATTTGAATTTTACTATAAATATGTATGAGGTGATGCTCCAAAAGTGTTTGAGATGAATTTCATTAGTTGTTTCTTTTGTCTTTGTAAAGACGCAGATTGTGGAGGAGTGGTTCGCCATTGCTGGGATAGGGTTGGACAAACAAAAAAGTACAAGGGTAAATCTGTAGTTTTGTCTCATCTATAGGGTACAGGAAGAAAAAAGGAAGGTACAGAAAGAAACAGTTACCTGCACCGAAAGAGTTTGCGACTATGCCATGACTACAGTGTTGTCAATTATTTAGTCCTCAAGAGTTTTTTTTTTCTAAATATTTTAATTAACAATTTTAAATTTTCTAATTTAATATAACGAAGTGAATATCATTTTATACCATGTTAATACTATTTGTGTTAAGTAATTGATATGACAATTAATTTATGATACATGTTCGGAATATTTGTTGTACAAATTTGTATGTTGACCTCACCAAACATTATCAAAATCTATATTAATGACAAAATTGCTCTAATGAACAACAAATTGTTAAAAAATGTCATGATATTTTGCCACTTTTTTATGACAAAAAATTGTTAACTAGTTGGAAAATGTAAATTGCAGGGCTTGTGAAAGGGATGAAAAATAGTAGTGCGAAGGAAAGAATCACTTCTATGAACCCTAATCTTCCTTCACTTGCGTCACACCAACTTCCGCTGGGCGAATGACACGATCATAAAGCATGTATCCTGCCTGCAAACACAACCATAAGATAGATAGCTTTTATACTCATCTTTTCAGTTTCCGTAAATAAGCAAACAGCCCAATAAAAAAACAAACCAGACATGCAAACATTAAATTCTGGTTCAAAAATGGAAACTATCATACGACTTTAGCTTTAAAAAACATCAAATTTGCCTTAAAACATCGATAAAATCAAATCAGACCTTGAAACCCTCTAGTGTACTAGAGCTATTTAATGTAACCAACAGTCAACAAGAAATCAATCCAATAATAGAAAGCACGTTAAAAAAGAGTTTCTAGCTCCTCCCGTAACCAAAACGATTATTTGAACAAAAAATACATATATTATGGTAAAATATATTAAATAAATAACCTTATATCTGTAAAAAAATTAAATTTATTCATGCACTGTCACTGGACTTGCGCAGTTCATATTTTTTTCTAACTCATTTGAAAAGGATTAAAGTAGCTATGCCATACGATTGCAATAGTGAGAAAATGCTTCTCTAGGAAGTGAAGGGTCTGAAATGAGAACATGACATTGATTTCTATCTCAGATTTTTCGAATAGAAAAGATACAAAAACATAACAAACAGAAATGTGGCATAATAATAGAAGTAATAGTATCAAATATGAATGAACAGATATGTCAATAACCTTTTAGTACCCATGCTTCATACATCCAAAATAACACTTCGTACCAACAGTTTTAAGGATCTAAACAGTTATAAGGGTCTAAATGAAATTATAAAATAGGAAAAAAAGCAAATCATAGTCCTTACTAAAAATTATGCAAATTACCTTCAGAACAGCTGCAACGGTTCCTGGAGGCTTAGAACCATCAGGGATTTGAAAGACGGCATTATGTCTGTGTGGATCAAAGGGCTCATTCGTAGGATCAAATTTTTCTACGCCAAACTTTTTAAGTACCTGTAAGCACTAGCAGTTAGCTTTACACTAGGCTGAAGCCTGAAGCAATTCGCAGTCGTCAAAGATTTATTATTTCAAACTCATAATAATAAAAGAGGCAAAAACATCTTATAATATTCTTGAAAGTCATAACTTGTGTAAGAAAACATTTGGTTAATTCCGGTTAGTCTAGTCTAAAACGCTCTAGACAGACATAGTGGATGATCCATACACTTAAGTGTTTTCACTATAATAAATAATATTAAGTTTTGAATTACTAATAGCTAATTAAAATATGTTTTGAGTAATAAGAAATGCATATCATCATTAAACTAAAACAATAATAGAACTTCAAATAAATTGACTTTCTATGTTCAAGAACAGCAGACTATCCTACCATCTATGCGTATAAAATAAGAATTCTCAAACTGTTAGATGAAGTCTAAAATCTATAGGATGCCCCTACATGCAAAAGTGTAACAAATAAATTCAATCAATAAAAATCTTAACCAGACTTATCAACATATTTATCTTATTAAATTTGGCATCCAATGCATTATAATTTGAAAGGACCCATAGTAATTTTAAAAATCTAAAACCAAATCATTAAGAATGTCTTCATATGTTTTAATCTAACATGGTTCATCTACTAAGGGTTCTTTTGCTGGTCCAAATATAATATCTCTTATGTTTATAACAAATGTCGTCAAATCAAAAGATTAGCGAAGCAGAGTATTGGACAACACGAAAAATTAGCAATCAAAGATCGCAATAAGATTTGCATCAATAAACAATCAAATATTGAACAAATTCTTCAACAGATACTTTAAAGAAGCCTATAAAAGACCAAAGACCACAAACACAAAAACTACAAAATTTGCATGCAAAAATAGTCTTCATAAATCCCATAAGAATATAGAGTAGTATCAGCTAGACTGTTAACTAGACCATCTAGTCTTTGAGAAAAACATATTGCCATATACCCTTCACCTAGTAAGGTTAGTTCTCTATCAAACAAGTTTGTAAGAGAGTTTTTCCTAGAACCATTATCAAACTTTATTTGTAGGTAGGAGTGGCTGTTTAAAGAATACTTGTGAAAGCTGGAAGTGGTTTAGAGTCAAAATATTCGGTGTTCTTATCACTTTGTTTTCCGAGCATTTGTGAAGCTTTGAACTCTATTCAACCCCACACCATATAGAGTCAACGTGTTATTTCGCACTTGGTTGATTAGATGGCACGGGAAGGTGATAAAGTTCTTGCCCAAATTCTCTAGTTATTAGATACCCATCAACTCGATGAAAATTCAGCAACTAAACTAAATATCCTATTTCCAATCTAGTGACCATTAAATGAATGAAGTGCTTCCAGAGTTTCAATACACAGCTATTTTTTGATACAGTGATTCACAAAATAATTAAACAAATTAGAATAAGAAAATGATTTCCAACATGATTATGACTTTTAAAATAAAATAGGCCATTCGAAACCAAAACAAAAAACAAGCCCCTAATCTCACAGAATTTGAACCAAGACCACCAACTTTAGTCCAAAGCCTCCTCACTTAGTCCCACCAAATTACTGTCACCCTCACATCACCCAATTAACTATCATTCCACTATCATCACCAAACAAAAAGTATTTAAATGAGGAACTAATGAGACATCTGAAAAGAAACGGGAATAAACCTCAATTATAAAAATGAGAAGAAAGAAAACATTGAACAATAGATTGGCTGTGACTTTTGAATTCAAATAGATACAGCATAAAATAGAACATTCTACCTCTGATAATTGTTTCTCGGTCATTTCAACACCTTGCAGAAGTGTTTTCAGAAGTTTTACCGCTTCATCAGAGTCACTAGGTGTATCAATTTTTGAAAAACTTTCTTTTACAACTGAGGAAGCTCTTCCCAAATTGTCCGCAACATCTAGTAAACTCTTTGCAAAGTTCTACATCATATTTAAACCACTCAGCACTCAGTTGAAGAGGAAATTATTTGGGACAAAAGGTTTCAGTCATAAACCTGTACAGCAAACTTTTTCGAATTCTCTGATTCACGTCGTGTCCTTTCCATGATATTCTCCATATCTGCATATGTACGCAAAACTTTATCCTGCATTTGTTCAATCTCCTTGTGCTTTAACTTCAAAAGTTCTTCTTTCTCAGCCACAAGTTTAATCAAATCATCCTTGGATAGATATTCATTCTCTGAATCTGAATCAGAATCAGAATCAGAAAATGCTGTTCGTTTGAAACCTCTCCTCCTTCCTTTTACACTTTGAGATTGAGAATCCAAAATAGAACTTGATTCCTCTGTTTTATTTGCAGATTTAGCTTGTCCGGCCTGTTCAAAATTATTGGCCTTTTCGTTTGCTTTATCAGGGTTATCATTTGTAGAATCTTCAATATCTATATTCTTCCCTTTTTCCTTGTCATTAGTTTCACTTGAAGCTGATGAAGAAAACCCACATCTTGGAGTTGATGATGAACTTATCCGTAGCAGTGACAAATTGACTTGAACAGGAATCAACTGGAACATTAGAAAGTATATATGATTTTTAAAATGCCTAACTAGAATTCAATCAATAAAAAATGACAATGACCACATGATCAATTTTCATCATATCTTTCACAAAAAACAATAAAAAAAATTGAAGGAATTATTAATCCTTCATATATGAAAGGAATTTAAAACAACTTATCCTTCAGAAAATATTTTAAGAAAATTACAATGATCAAGAATAAGAGGGAAAAATATTATAAGAAAAAAGCTCAAGTAGTGCTTCTACATCAAAAAATAAAGAAGTTACACTTATAAGTTCAATTTCTAGGCCTTGCAGGTATAAAAAGGTTCCACTGGTAACCAATAAAAAATCAACATTGGAATGACTATGGAAATAACTTTTGTGAAAGTCTATGCACTTGCCATATATGAGTATTCTATAAGTGGATGACAATGTAAAAATCAGTCCATACACCTTTACCATGACTTTTTCTTTTTAAATTGACCAAAGAATGACTTAATAAAAAATTGTCAACCAATAAATTTCCAGAAAAGAGAAAACAATTTTTAAAATCTTCATACTATCAAACCACAAATGAAAATTAACAAGCTAAATAAAAGAAGAATGAGATACACCGCAACTTATTAAAACCCTGGCTAAACAGGACAATCAACAGCAACAAATGACACAAGACATTCATCCTATTGTTTCTTTCTTTCTAAATGACATTTATAAAAATTTGTCGAACATTTAATTTGAAAGCAACTAGATTACTCTTTATAATGGATAAAAAAGAACTTCTGAAACACAAGCCACCATAACCTTAAAAAAATTTAAAAAAATAACATGAACATCGATTATTTAAAAACCGAGCCAATTACGATATATGTTGAGACATGGAACCTCCACGAAAGGAATCGAATTGTAAAAAACAGTAGAAGTAACAATAAGCGTTAAAAAGGGTCAAAGATCAAAATTTGAGCAAGCCCCTAAAACCCTGGAAAAACCCTAAGAATTAAAAAAGGGGAAATGGATTTGCTTTGGGCAAGTGTGGAAGATTACCTTGTTGGGAGATTGGTGAATGAGGGAATGTAAGTGATTGGAGAAGTGTTGGGGAGTTTTGGAAGCAGAGAGAAAAGAGGTCCGGGAAAAGGTGGTGGACACGCGCGACAAAACCTTACGGACAAACATCTCTTAAGAAGAAGAAGAGATGTAGAAGATGGAATGGAAGAAGTGTTAATGGAAAAACAGAGTGTTTCTGGAAACGAAAACAGAGAGATGGGAAAACTGAGAGCTTTCTGGAAAAGAAGACAGTGTTACAGGAAGGAATTCGACAGTATAAAGTGTAAATTTAGTTTAATTTTTTTTTTTTGTGTGTGTATAGATCTTAGGCAAATTTACTGTAATAGCGTTTAACACAACTGCTAATTTAAAAAATAAAATTGAAAAACAAATGTCCACACAAAGAAGTGAATCATTTATATATTGCAACATTCTAAATTAGTATAATTACTCTACTAATTAAAATTATCATAATTGGTATGGAGTATTAAATGCTGCGGTAGCTGATTTCTACCCCCAATTTTATATTTATATATATAGTTTTGTTTCTTTTAAATTTCATTATTTTAAAGAAAATATTCCATCCCATTTTTATTTCAAAATTTTAAAACTAGAGCATGAATTACACATACTTTACCTTCACTTTCAACAATTCTACACATTTACCATGAAATTGAGTCTTAGGGTAATCTCCAGATTATGGGTCTTTTCTATCTGATACTATATTTTCAGCAGCATGCGAGCTCGAAGGGAATATTCAACAACCAAATTCAACTGTTAGGTACGTAAATTCAATTTGATACTGAAACGAAATCGTATATATGCAGCAATGGAGTGTTTCAATCTTTCAATATTCAATACAGAGTGCACAAAGACCCCGTAAAATTTCTGCTATACACATCAATCTGACAAACCTAATATATCATTGACTCAATTGCTCAGAAATTTAATCATGAGGATTCCTAAAATTCTTCAAGAGGTTAGGAATGTCGTAAGCTAACATGTCATCAACTGCTTGGATCATCTTTGGTTTGAATTTTGCAAACTTATCAATATTGTAACCACTCAATCTCTCTCTAAAATCGTCTACATTTGGGAAATCACCAGGAGGTAAATGGAACTCCCTTTGCACCTGTTTCAAATGTATCAGTCATGTGTAAACAATATAAGCAAAGTGGATATACAGATAGATCCATACCTTTCCAAATTCAGCTGCCAAATTATCCATGAGTCTTTGCTGAGCTGTAGATTTGCCTATCATAAAAGGCATCTCATTTTTAAGATGACTGATAATATAGGCATGTATCTTGGCTGCTCGGGCTCGTTTTACAAACTCATTGATCTACAATAGTCAATAATACAGCAGATATAATGCAACTACAGAATTTATATATCAGGAAAAGGAGAATATTGTATAAACCTGTGTATGAACATAATGGCACTACAGAACAACCAAACACACCCTAAGTAGCCTAATTTTAGTTGAAATCAACTTTTATGATAAAAAAATGGTGAAATAACTCACTCTTCGATCACAAGCTGCTTTTGGTATATCTTTCAGATCCGAAAAAAGATCATCCTGTTCCTTTTCAAATAGTTCCTTACCAAGTGGACCAGTGGCAGTATCATTTACAGGCATGCCATTGAAGGAGCTGCAAAAAGAAGGTTGATTATGAGCAAATGAGCCCATGCCAATCTCGTAAACAAGGAAACAAAAATTCAGCTATTTCATTATGTATATGTTGCATAAAACATGGGGGTGGTTGTGTGAAAAAAAATTTCCAGTGCTAAAATGGCACTGACACAAACAACTTCATGATAATACAAAACAATCTCAAAAACCTTACAATTGTAGTAACAAGTAGTCTCTCCTAACTATCTATAACAAAGACAACATTTGAACATTGAGAGAGAAGTATAAGTATATTATATACATAAATGATGCCACATACCCAATATACACACGCATTACTTCAGGTGTCTTCAGCACCTTTCCAAGTGACCACATTAAGGCGCCATAAACCCTCATCAACTATAAGAAAGAGAGAAATATAGGTTAGATTTCACTGGAGTTGGTTGTGAAAGATTCTAAAGATAAAACAACAGAAGTGTGACCATTCAAGGTCTTACTTGTTGGGTATCAACTTGGTTTGCCTTATTCAAAACTAATCGGATTTTGTCATCATGTCCCCGTAAGGATGATATCACATTACTGAACTCATCACTAATGTCAAGTTTGTGAGGATCAAACAATAGAAGTATCAAATCGCACTTGGCAGCAAACCAAGATGTCACGCCCGTAAAATCATATGCCCGTTGTGTCCTTTGCTTTTCTCCAGACAAAACTCCAGGAGTGTCAACAAATGTGATCTGTTCTAGTAGCTTTGGACAATTGAGAGAGTCAAACACAAATGCTATAAAAGAAAACCTTGTAAATGTTTTGAACAAATCTAGATCAACTTACAGGATGAGGCATCTGTGCACACACAAATTTTGACAAAAATGCTGTGCCAAAAGTTTTAAGGCCACTAAATGGCAGGTCTGCTTGGACAGCAACAGTATTTCCAGGAACAGTTTTCTCGTCAGATCCAGACTGTACATTAGTACCATTTCCCAGTTAAAAGATAAAGGATTACTAAGAAAACTCAAAACTGTGTTTTAAAGGATTATTAAGAAAAGACTGTACATGACTGGCACTCCAACACTGCAAGAAATAGCAGTGTTGTGATTCATAGCATCTGCCAAGATGTTGAATATTGCATTGATTTAGAAGCCAAATTGATGTATATGTTTACAGCTGAGAAAACAATGAACGTAATTACAAAATCATCAGAAAGGAATTGGCTTGGCTTAGACATACCATGACAACAATAAACTTATCAGTTGTTGGCTCAGGTCCAATATGGGCTCCTATGAACATTTATGGGAAAAACATGACTGGGATTAGCAACTATATATTTAAAAAGTAATGATATATCATCCTATTAAACTTCCTAAAGTTTTACAAAGAATATCAAAATAAATAAATGGATTTCATATTTTACAGACGTTGAAAAGATTCAATACTTTTTCATATAGTAATCAGAAGGATTAGTAGGACACAGGGAGATAGAGAATTATGTATTCATAAAACACATATAAGACACAAGAAATACATAAGGGTATATAGAGAAAGAAGAATCACGTGCCTGGATAACCACTTTTAAGCAAATGTTTGATAAATGTTGTTTTACCAGTTGAGTACTGACCCAAAAGCATAACCATTGGTTTGGCATCAAAGTCACTATCTGTCTACATAATGTAAAAAATTACAACCAACAAAAGAAATTAATTGTATCTTTGTACACATTCAAAACGTAGCAACAACCTAAATAAAATAACTTTCTCACCAGTAATGGTGATACAATATCATTAAAACGGTAAGTGACTTCTAACGGCTTCAACTTCTGACGATAGAGTCTCTTCAAGCCATCAATTATTGACTTGTCAAGGTAGAGGCCCTTCAAGATATCAGTTATTGATGTCACTGAGGAAAGAGGTTCCTATGAACAAATGTATCACAAATACAAGAAAAAAGACTTATGAAAGAAATATTTGAAAATTTTAAAAAATTGCCAATAGTAAAGAGGTAAAAAATACAGATAAAAGGTCCTATAGAACATACATGTAGGATGATGACCTTTAGAATGTTAACTTTATTCATAAAATATTAGAGACAAAGTTAGCTGTTTAGATTTCTACAAGACAAAATGCACATTTTGTCATGCCAAAAAGAAGAAACAAGATAGTATAATACCATTTCTAAACTGACACAACAATATTCACATGTGGGGTATCAGGAACATTACTCTCAGTAGCGCTGTGACAGAGTCAAGTTGAAGCCGCAAAATATCATCTTTTAAATTTAATATTTCGGCAGAGTATGTGACACATGTCATACAGGCCATTGAAGAGGGGTGTCCGTGCTTCATGTTGGCTAGAATAAGTTAACCACAAGCATTGAAATCAAATAATAAGATAGGTTTCAGGCTCCTAATCATTACCTAAATATATTTTGTTCATCAGCTTATAGAAGACAGAGAGCACCCAAACCAGTTGTCTCTCAGACATACCTTTCATGATCAAGATGACACTAAACCTAACCAGAAAAAACAAAAAAAAAGTAAAACAACATTATGGACATCAATTATTTAAAAGCCGAGCCAATTAGGATATATGTTGAGACACGGAACCGAATCGTGCGAAAATAATAAGGTTAGAAAAGGGTCAAACAATCAAAATTTGATCATACCCTTTAAATGCTGGCAAAACCCTGAGAATTAAAAAGTAGGAAATATAATTGCTTTGGGTAAGTGTGGAAGATTACCTTGTTGGGAGATTGCTGAACAAGGGAATGTAAGTGATTGAAGAAGTGTTGGGGCCATTTCGAAGCAGAGATAAAAGAAGTCCGAGAAACGTTGGTGGACACACGGGACAAAACCTTGTGGACTAACATTGCCGAAGAAGAAGATGTGGATGATCGAATGGAAGAAGAGATAATGAAAAACATAAAAAGAAAAGGTTTCTTGTCGGAAAAGAAAACGAAGTTAATGAACAACAGAGGATTTCATGAAAATTTATTATTAAAGTTTCTAAAGTTACATTTTTATCCTCTTGTACATAATAAGATATTATCGAATATTTATAAATAATATCGAATGGTACCATAAATGTTTACTCAGGATTTAGAAAGCCTGTAATACAATGTTTATCACAAGGATAATCAATCAAGACAAAGACTAAGAAGTTAATACTTAACACTCGTCATACTTTCTAGCATTACTACTAATTCGTTTCAATTTCTATGTTTTAAAATTAAGAAACAAAATAATTAAAATTAGGCACATGTTTATACTATTCTATTTTTTTATACTATTATATAATGAGATCTTTATTTTTTTTGTGAACACATTTTGTTTTAAATTTTATTTTTAAGTATTTTTTAAATCAAAATAATTATTTATTAATTTTACTGTTTAAGTAACTTTTATTTTACATTTGGTCATATTTTTTATTTGATAATTTGTTTCTAAAATTTATCTATTTATAATGAAAATTTTATCTACAAAAAATTAAAAGTTAACTACAATAAAATCATAAAAATTATTTAAATTTACTTTTATAATTATAATAATAATAATTTTACTTTTAATCGTAAAAAAAGTGAATACATGTATCTTCCCTAATGTATGTATATAAACGTAAAAGATAATTTTTTTTTGAATTATTTAAATTATGTACACAAAAAATCGTCTTTATTAATGATATAGATTTACACTAAAAAATTTACAAAAGTTGAACTCAGACTTAAATAATTTTATTTATTAATTGTTTAACCTAAGTTGAACTCACATATATACTTCCTTGTTTTTTATCTTTTACCGTGGCAGCTCTTACTCAAAGTTGTTTAAATGTGATTTTCATTATTATTTGACTTGCTATATATATCTTAGTTTTTCTCTCCAAACTTTGAACATTACTTGTACTTAATCAAGAGATAACTTGGTTTTATGCAGCAGCTACTCGCTCATAGGATTGTTAGTTATAAATGGAAATTCACAAAACTTACACATTCACAACATTTTGTACAATAAAGATTTATGAACTTATCCATAAAAATCTATAGACTTTAGCTAAGTTTAGAACATGCTATATACACATAACACTGTCACACTAAAGTTTTTTGTACAGCCTATGGATAAAAAATTTGGCAAAAGTATTTCATAATCTTTATTAAATGGTTGTGATACTTTTGAAAAAATTATATAAATATACCAAAATTGAGAATGTATACATATTTTCGTGAATAAAGTTAATTAGTTAAAAATTATGATGCAAGTTATTAAATGGTGCAGTAGCTGATTTCTTCCCCCAATTTTATATTTAAATATATTGTTTTTGTTTCTTTTAAATTTCATTATTTTAAAGAAAATATTCCTTTCTATTTTTATTTCAAAATTTTAAAACGAGACCATTACTATTTTATGAATTACACATACTTTACCTTCACTTTCAACTATCTACACATTTACCATGAAATTGAGTCTGAGGGTAATCTCCATGAAATTGAGTCTGAGGGTAATCTCCATGAAATTGAGTCTGAGGGTAATCTCCAGATTATGGGTCCTCTCTATCTGATATTATATTTTCAGCAGCATGCGAACTCGAAGGGAATATTCAACAACCAAATTCAACTGTTAGGTGCGTAAATTCAATTTGTTACTGAAACGAAATCGTATATGCAGCAATGGAGTGTTTCAATTTTTCAATAGTAAATAGTATGATATAGCCCTGACACTAACCTGACTTCGAAGGGATTTACTCTCCTGCACTCCATATTAATTAGGAAAATTAAGCATTAATTCAAATTTACCAAAGCTATATATTTCGTAGACAACTACACCAACCTGTTAATCATCATCTTTATTAACACTAAACACAAAGCTTGATACAAACAAGTAAAATGTTTTTTACCTTTATTTTCTGTCTGGGGACTTTATTGTAGAATACAATATACTAAAAAAACGTAAATTGAATAATATAACTAGCGAGGTAGAAAGAAAGCCATCGGATGGCACATAAAGATCCCATGACGAACATACACAGAGCACAAAGACACCGTACAATTTCTGCTATGAACGCTACTCTGACTAATCTAATATAGCGCTGACTCAATTGCCCAGAAATTTAATCATAGGGATTCCTAAAATTCTTCAAGAGGTTAGGAATGTCATAAGCTAACATGTCATCAACTGCTTGTATCATCTTCGGTTTCAATTTTTCAAACTTATCAATATTGTAACCACTCAATCTCTCTCTAAAATACTCTACATTTGGGAAATCACCAGGAGGTAAATGGAACTCCCTTTGCACCTGTTTCAAATGTGTCAGTCATGTGTAAACAATATAAGCAAAGTGGATATACAGATAGATCCATACCTTTCCAAATTCAGCTGCCAAATTATCAATGAGCTTTTGCTGAGCTTTAGATTTGCCTATCATAGCAGGCATCTCCTTTTTTAGATGACTGATAATATACGCATGTATCTTGGCTGCTCGGGCTCGTTTTACAAACTCATTGATCTACAATAGTCAATAATACAGATATAATAAAATTAATTATGCAAAAAAAGGAACTCCAACAAATTAAATATAAACCGGTACTGAAATTGAAAATGACATAATTTACAAGATGCAACTATAGAATGTATATCACAGGAAAAGGAGAATATTGTATAAAACCTGTCCATGGACATAATGCCACTAAAGAACTAGTAAACTACTTTTCTTTTTGTAATTTCAAAAAAGAAAGAACAATCTAATCAAGAGGATGACTTCCTTTAGTTTCACCGTATCTACTGTCCCAGCTATCCTTTAATCTTCATAATTTCTTTGCAAAGCTATCAAAGCATGGGGTGGCCTTCTCAAAAAAAAATATTGGTTCCTGATGTTTAAAAAATATTTGATTAGGGTAGCTTTTGAAAACTGTTTACGAAACTAATCTTTCCCCACTCTTAATTCTAAACATTGGATTTTAAAAAATGTTTTAAAAAGAGTTTTAAAAAACTGAAAAAACAACTAAACACACCCTAAGTACCCTAATTTTAGTTGGAAACTACCTTTATGATAAAAATATAACAATTTGGTTAAGTAAACAACTCACTCTTCGATCACAAGCTGCTTTTGGTATATCTTTCAGATCCGAAAGAAGATCATCCTGTTCCTTTTCAAATAGTTCCTTACCAAGTGGACCAGTGGCAGCATCATTTACAGGCATGTCATTGAAGGAGCTGCAAAAAGAAGGTTGATTATGAGAAAATGAGCCCATGTCAATATCATAAACAAGGAAACAAAAATTCAGCTTTTTCATCATGTATATGTTGCATGGAACATGGGGGTGGTGGTGTGGAAGAAATCTTCCGGAGCTAAAATGGCACTGACAAACAACTTCATGATAATACAAAACAATCTCAAAAACCTAACAATTGTAGCAACAAGTAGTCTCTCCCCAACTATCTATAACAAAGACCACATTTAAACATTGAGAGAGAAGTATAAATATATTAAATACATAAATGATGCCACATACCCAATATACACACGCATTACTTCAGGTGTCTTCAGCACCTTCCCAAGTGACCACATTAAGGCGCCATAAACCCTCATCAACTGTTAGAAAGGGACAGATATAGGTTAGATTTCACTGGAGTTGGTTGTGAGTTTCAGAAGATAAACAACAGAAGTTTGAAGTTTGACCATTCAAGCTCTTACTTGTTGGGTATCGACTTGGTCTGCCTTGTTCAAAACTACTCGGATTTTGTCATCATGTCCTCGTAAGGATGATATCACACGATTGAACTCATCACTAATGTCAAGTTTGTGAGGATCAAACAATAGGAGTATCATATCGCACTTGGCAGCAAACCAAGATGTCACACCCGTAAAATCATATGCCCGTTGCGTCCTTTGCTTTTCTCCAGACAAAACTCCAGGAGTGTCAACAAATGTGATGTGTTCTAGAAGCTTTGGACAATTGAAAGAGTTAAGCACAAATGTTATAAAGGAAAATCTTGTAACTATTTTGAACAAATCTAGATCAACTTACGGGATGAGGCATCTGTGAACACACAAATTTTGACAAGAATGCTGTACCAAAAGTTGTAAGGCCACTAAATGGCATGTCTGCTTGGACAGCGACAGTATTTCCAGGAACAGTTCTCTCGTCAGATCCAGACTGTACATTAGTACCATTTCCCAGTTAAAAGATAAAGAATTACTATGAAAAGGAAAAACTATGTTTAGTCCCCCAAATTTGGGGCAATTTTCTTTATAGCCTCCAATTAAGACATTTCATTCTTTTAGTCCTACTTTTCGAAACGCCTTTTATAGTTCTGGTGTTAGGTGACATGGTGGCGTCAAAGATGTCGCAAATGGTGGTTTACTTAACTTTTGTCACGTAGATTTAATTGAATGACGTGGTTTTTTGAATGCTGATTAACTTTTGTTAACTCTTAAGTCATGGAGAAGATAAATTTGTAAACCCAGCCCACTCTGATTGATGTTTCACATATAACCTAACCATGTTCCTCCTAAAGATATTCCTCCTGCAGAATGAAACATTGTTACTCTTTTTTCTCTACTGTTGCTCCCTTTGCTATAGAAAATAAAAAAGTGTTCGCTTCACCCTTCTGAAGAGCATGCAGTAGTTTTCTTAACTTCGTTGATGTCAAAGATAACTTGCGTAAGGTTTTAGTGGTACATGCCACTGTTCTCTTCCGTTTCTTTTCTCATGCTTAGTGTTTACTGAATTCCCAATTTCTCCTTTTAGTATTGCGAATTTCATACTTAAATATGTTTTTCTCTCTCTCTTTTCCCTCAACATAATGGGGGCTTCCGACTGTGATGCAGATTTGTTCCAATCCAATTGTCAAAGACTGGTAATAAAAGAGTCATGATTAGGTGTAGGCAGCAAGGATGTGGGTTCCTTGCACGGAGTTAACAAAAAAAAGTAATAAACTTTCAAAAAAAACATTTTTAAATCCAGTGGGTAAATGTTGAGTAAATCATGACTATAAGGAGTGCTAGTGTTGGAAGCATGACTGGCACTCTAACAAGATGTTCAATATTCCCATGATTTACAAGCCAAATTGATGTATATGTTTAAAACTAAGAAAACATTGAACTTAACAACACAATCATCAGAAAGGAATTGACTTGGCTTAGACGTACCATGACAACAACAAACCTATCAGTTGTTGGCTCAGGTCCAATATGGGCTCCTAACAACATTTATGGGAAAAACATGACAGAGATTAGCAACTATATATTTAAAAAGTAATGATATATAATCCTACTAAATTTCCTAAATTTTACAAAGAATATCAAAATAAATAAATGTGTTTCATATTTTACAGACGTTGAAAAGATTCAACACTTTGTTCAAATAGTAATCTGTTAGGAAATTAAATGTTTTATATAAGGAGAAGGAAAATAAATAGTTAGTTGGGCAGTTAGGAGGTTGGCTGTTATAGTCTCCTTAGTGGTAAGACTATGTATAGTTGTGGTTGGGTCTTTTGGAGGGTTATCTTTTTTGAAGTTTTGAGAGGCTGGATAGGATTAGTATCATCCTGTGTGAAGGAAACATTTTCCCTTGATTGTTTTTGTGTATTTAGGTTGTGGTGAAATAAAAGAGACATCTTAAGTGTTGGGTGTGGGTGTCACTTGTGTTTTTGGGTGTGTGAACTGCAAGTTTTGGTTTCTTTCAATGAAGAAACCTAACATAATCAGAAGGATTGGTAGGAAATTGTTGCAGGGAGATATAGAATTATTTATTCATAAAACAGATATAAGAGACGCAAGAGATACATATGGGCATATAGAGAAAGAAGAATCACTTGCCTGGATAACTACTTTTAAGCAGATGTTTGATAAATGTTGTTTTACCAGTTGAGTACTGACCCAAAAGCATAACCATTGGTTTGGCATCAAAGTCACTATTTGTCTACATAATGTAAAAAATTACAATCAACAAAAAAAAACTAAATGTATATCTTTGTATATATTCAAAACGTAGCAACAACTTACTCACCAGTAATGGTGATACAAAATCATTAAAACGGTAAGTGGCTTCTAACGGCTTCAATTTGTTAAGGTAGAGTCTCTTCAAGCCATCAATTATTGATGTCACTGAGGAAAGAGGCACCTATGAACAAATGTATCACAAATACAAGAAAAATGACTTATGAAAGAAATATTTGACAATTTTGAAAAACTGCCAATAGTAAAGGGGTAACATATACAGATAAAAGGTCCTATAGAACATACATGTAGGAAGATGACCTTTAGGATAATGTTAACGTGATTCATAAACTATTAGAGACAAAGTTAGTTGTTTAGATTTCCACGAGATAAAACACACATCGCGTCATGCCAAAAAGAAGAATCAAGATAATATAATACCATTTCTAAACTGACAACAATATTCACATGTGGGGTATCAGGCACATTATTCTCATTAGCGCTGTGATAGAGTCATGTTGGAGCCGCAAAATATCATCTTTTAAATTTGATACTTTGGCAGAGTATTTGACACATGTTATAGGGGTGTTGGTTTCGGACACAAGGACAGGCCAACGAAGAAGGGTGTCCGTGCTTCATATTGGCTAAAACAAGTTAACCACATGCATTGAAATCAAATAATAAGGTAGGTTTCAGGCTCCTAATCATTACCTAAATATATTTTGTTCATCAGCTTATAGAAGACAGAGAGCAACCAAACCAGTTGTCTCTCACAAATACTTTTCAAGAACAAGAATGACACTCAAGTTGGCAATTATTTGAAAACTTGAAATGAATATTCAGTGTTTTCTAGTGGACTGGAGGGTAAGGATAATGCACAACGAGTCCATCAAATTAACAGTAACAGAATGCTTGCCTTTTTAGTTGATTTTGAAGAAAACCAATTTTTCGATGGTGATGGCTGCAATTGATAACTACCTGTAATTACTGAACTTAGACTAGATCTTCAAAAGGAAAGAACATAAAAAGAAAATAAAACCAATATGAAGGTCCAAATTTGGTAAAACGAGAAAAACATTACCATTTGTTTCAACTTCTTTATGTTTATGCTTTTTCTTCTGGGTAAACAAATTTGAGTGGTCAGAACTTTCACAAAAATAAACATAAAATGTTGACACTGTAAAAAAATACATTAGAAAGACATACTTACAGCTAGTAATGCATCCAAACCATCCATTACAGGAGGTTCCAGATTTGTAAAATCAACTGAAATAAAAGTAAACTTTCATTAGGTTAAACTGCAAGAAGACACTCAAAATAAACATATGCAGATCAGCATGAATGTGCATTACAAACCAATACAATGATAAAACGTTATTCAAACAGAGTATAAGACAAACCTAAACATACATAACTTACCATCACTAGTCGGCAAATCAGGTGTTATTGAGTGCCCAGATTGAGCCAAAGAAACTAGCTACATTTCAAAGTGAGTAAGATTTTGGAAATTTATCTGCATTGAAGTTCACAAAAATGTATAACATTTTTACCTGCATAGCAATGATAAATTCAGAGAAACCAAGATATCCTTGCCGCTTTGTATCTGCAATAGCCCACACCTTATTTTGGTAACAGAAGCAAACAAGTAAAGTCTTTAGTTAGGAAGAAAGAAAAAAAAAAGGCAAAATATATAGCAATCAGCAAGTACAAGTTATTACATAAACAACACAACCATTAACTGCCTTAACCACTAGTTGTTAGAGATACAACTATACCAAAGCAGATTTCTACATGAGATAAATTGTAAGAGTTCAAACATTATCAGTATAAAATAAATATTACCATGAAATAATAAAATGTCACGTCATATGCATAATTAAATTATTTCACTCATAAAAAAGATTCAAAAAATAATTTAAATAGTTGGCAATATTTGGTAATACATTTCAATAACAGGATAAAATTCTCTATACCAACAATGCATCAGTCTTGAATTGGAATTGCAAAAATCAAAACCAATGTAGGAACTGGATAATATGAGTTATTCCACAAATTAGAGGACTGATTCGAGACCAACAACTAAGTCTGCCTAAATTGAAAATGAAGACGTCTTTAAGATATGAAGTGCAGGCGAAGTTCAAAGTTCACCTGTGCATGCTTGATAGCAAAGGCAGAAGAGAGCAAATAAAAATGAAACTGAACAACATTTTGTTACTTATTGTTTAAAATGAATATAAGTGAACATTAAATTGGCCTACTTGTAAAAGCAAATAATCCCAGTTTTATCTTTTCTCTACCATTGCATGCACACTGAAATACCAAACATTGTTTAATTTTATTTTTTTTTGTAGTCACTGACTACTGGCATCCTTCATGAGAGGCAGTTTTACTCGAGTCAAATAAAACTACTACAGCTGACAAAATTTAAAGTGGGAGAGTATTCAACACAGTCAATGTCGATTGATTCCGCTACCGGTGGTGCGCCTCGCTTTATTTCATTAATGAGTAGAGAATAAAGGGAGTAGGGCATGTTAATAACGCTAAACTTTTATCACTTTTCACTTTATCCACTAAGCAAGCAATCATATAGTACCTTACAGTTTTGATTAAAGATTTCGATGACTTCCAACTCTCACCTATATTCCTTCATGTTTCAATACAAAACAAGGACAACAAAGAGTAACGGGAAAACAGAAAACCTGCTTAAGATCTTGGCGAGACAAGTTGGACATGGAGAAAAATTTGGTGGCATCACTCCCCGTAATGCGGCCATCGCTATCTAAAAAAGGAAGTGTACGGTGAAATTTCTGAAGAAAAAATAAGGAAAACAAAAATCATTGAAAAATGTGTTGTGCTGTGTTGTACTGTACCTGAATCAGCGTAATTGAACCAGTCCTTGTAGATCGCCTGGTGTTCTTTGGAGCACGAACCGATTGGGATCGGGTCGAACTCCATTGATCGTAGAAAAAGCTTCGAAACCGCGGGTTTGAGATCTCGCAGCGTTCGAGATGCTGCGTTTTAACGCTTTTTTATCTTTCTCGTTGAACTGAAAACGAGAGCGTTAAACGACGACGAGGACTTGCATTAGCAGTGTCGTATTGGCGTGGAAACTACCCAGAGTCGGCGTAAAGACGGTGCTTTAACGAACCTCGTTTTTGATAATTACCAAAAACTAGTGCCAAATTAGCACTCACTTTGCTTGCTGATTCAGATTCTAATATTAACTTCACGTTCAATTGGAAGTTCCTGTCATCCTTTATCACTCCTTTTCAATTTAATCAATTGGGTAGGGATTATATATTAATTTTACTATTTTGAGGATAACTTTTTATGATTAACATTTCTCCCTCATAATCCCTACTTCTAACGTTAACTCAAAACAAGGCTTTTTTAAAAATATTATATTATCCAAATAAAATAATTAACTTTATTAAATTTAAAACAAATCACTCATCTATCAAATCATCTATATTTGACTAGAATAAGTATTAAATAAATTTACGACATTAAAATTGTTTTTTCAGTGTACGATTTGGATTTGATAATTGTGATCGAAAATATCAGCCTTGTTTTTTTAAACTTGAAATGAAAAAATTAATAATATTTCACACATGGAAAAAGTTTGCTTTCAAGTACCAATTGTATATCCACAAATTATATTCTTTACCCGTAACCTATATAAAGGAACTACTAATATATGGATTAACATTTAATACATATAGAGTCTTTAAAATCTCCCTGATAATAAAATTCAAAATCTAATATATATATATATATATATATATATATATATATATATATATATATATATATATATATATATATATAAAAGAATTTAACAAAAGCTAATATTTAAAAACGAATATTGCAATAACTTATATGCATATAAGTTTAACTACTGTTCACATCCTTTTCTACCACACAATCCGCTTATAATATATATCTTATGATTACAGTAGGTGAACAAAATCATATCTCAACGTCTAACAAAAAATAAAAAATAAATTTAGATCATTCATATTCTATTAAGAAGGATATATTCATTTTCTTAATTAAACATAATTAAATGATAACATACAACTTAAAATTCAATTTATCACATGTATTTTAAGTAGACTGAGAGATATCATACTGATAACAATTCAAGTCCACAATAAGATTACAATAATACCATCAGGTCCAATGGAAAATCTAATCAGGAAGAACATGTAGATTACCAAAATATTTAGTTGATTATAAATTGTGAAAAGTGGGATTGTTTGGAAAGGGAATATTTTGTTATGAGTTGTCAGTTTGTTAATGGATCTATTGAGAGTTTATTGTTATATTTGCCCGAGTAATGAAAGAATAAGGGAGATGAATTTTCTCCTTTTCTATATTCCTCTTTTTATTCTGCTGCAGGAGGCTCCTTGACCTCGAATCAAGGCATTTTCTTCTATCAAATTGGTGCTCTCATTGAGAGACGCGACGCGAACATGACAGACCACAATACCCGTTCCAAATCTATCATCAATTTGGAAGAAGCCATCCTGAAGCTCACCGTCAACCAAAGTGAAATCACCAACCGTTTGGATGCCATTACATCCCAACTTACCTTACGCGACCCTCCCTCTCCAAAACCCAAAGATCGTCGTTTACCTCTTATGAAATTAGACGTTCCCCGGTTTGATGGAACCGATCCTATGGGCTGGATCTTTAAGATCTCACAGTTCTTCGAGTATCATCAGACACCAGAGGCTGACCGACTTCGAATAGCTTCTTTTCACATGGAGGGCCCAGCCCTTAGTTGGTTTCAATGGTTGCATCGGAACAACATGCTTCCTTCTTGGCATGAATTTCTACAAGCCTTGGAGGTTCGTTTCACCCCTTCGTATTATGACGACCCACACGACTCTCTCTTCAGATTAACGCAAAAAGGTACGTTTCAAGATTACCTAAATGAATTTGAACGGCTTGTTAATCGTATAGTTGGTCTCCCTGTCACTTTTCTACTGAGCAATTTTATTTCTGGGTTAAACTCGGATATTCGCCGTGAGGTTCAAGCGTTGCAACCGCAATCATTAACACAAGCGGCAGCTCTGGCCAAATTACAGGAGGATAAGCTTAACGACCAACACCGATATTTGCGTCAACGTCCCCATATTATGTCTTCTTCTGGTCCTCCATTGTTACCTACCCCACTGTCACGATCGTCGGCAACGCTACCCACATCGCCTAAAACACATTATAAGAAATTGACTCACGAGGAGATGTTAGATCGTCGTGAGAAAGGACTATGCTACAATTGTGATGAAAAATTCAGCCCCGGGCACAAGTGCAAGGGTTGTTTCTTTTTATTGGTTGCCATAAATGAGGATGACGACATATAGGGGAGTCATCGGCCCTTGAGTTGGACCCTAATTCCCTTCTTTCAGAAGAAAGAAGTCTGACCCACAATGAAGCCCAAATCAGCTTTAATGCTCTAGCTAGTTTACCTACCCCAAAAGCACTAAGGATTGTGGGCCACATTAAAAAATAGCCCATCAGTGATGGGGAAGTACTCATAACTTTATTCAGGACAAAGTTGTTAAATTCATGAATTTGGCAACCCAACCCACTGACATATTGAGGGACATGGTGGGTAATGGAAGTGAACTTGAATGCCATATTATTTGTCCAAAAGTCAATTTGATGATTTAGAGCCATATGTTCGCAGTGGACCTTCACGTTCTTCCTATTAGTGGTGCAGATGTTGTTCTCGGCATCCAGTGGCTAAAGGAATTAGGCCCCATTTGTACTGATTATTCTCAACTCACTATGAAATTTGTCAAGAATGGAAAATTTGTTGAACTCACGGCCAATGCACCCCAGAAGCCCAGTGACATTTTAACCCATCAAGTCAAACGCATAGTACAAACACATGGGGCCGCAGGTTTCTTCCACATCAGAATACTTCCTACTACACCTTCACAATCTCAACCAAATATCCTTACTCATCCCCTTCCTGACATCTCTGCCCTCTTACACAAATACCGTAAGCTTTTTCAAAAACCTCCTGCACTTCCCCCATCACGCCTTAATGATCACAAAATCCACCTCCTCCCCAATTCTGCTCCCATCTCGGTGCGGCCTTACAGATACCCTCATTTCCAGAAGGCTGAAATTGAGAAACAGGTAGAGGAAATGTTAACCAATGGTATGATTCAGCCAAGCCATAATCTGTTTTCCTCTCCGGTACTACTTGTGAAAAAGAAAGATGGTAGTTGGCGGTTTTGTGTTGATTTTCGTGCTCTTAATGTTATTACCATTAAGGACAAATTTCGAATTCCAACTATTGATGAACTTTTAGATGAGTTGGGTGGAGCTTCTTGGTTTTCAAAATTGGATTTACGCCAAGGCTATCATCAGATCCGAATGAATACTGCAAACATTCAAAAAACCGCATTTCGAACTCATCATGGACACTATGAGTACACGGTCATGCCATTCGGGCTTTGCAATGCCCCCTTTGCCTTTCAAGCCATAATGAACGAACTACTAAAGTCGTTCATGCGAAAATTTGTGATCGTTTTTTTTACGATATCTTGGTCTATAGTCGCTCATTAGAAGACCACCTTCATCACTTAGAACAAACATTCCTACAATTGTTATAGGGGGAGTTCTTTCTAAGGGACTCTAAATGCTTGTTTGCCCAAACACAATTGGAGTATCTAGGGCATGTAGTTTCTTCTACGGGAGTTGCACCTGAACATTCAAAAATCCAGGCAATGGTGGATTGGCCAACACCAACCACTATTAAAGCTCTTTGTGGTTTCTTGGGTTTAATAGGATTTTATAGGCGATTCATAAAGGGATACGCTGTTATCGCTTCGCCCTTTACAATTCTCCTTAAGAAAGACACATTTAGGTGGTCCACAGAAGCTCAAACTGCTTTTGATACTTTGAAGAAGGCCATGACTGAGGCACCAGTTTTAGTCCTCCCAAATTTTGACTTGCCCTTTGTTTTGGAGACGGATGCATTAGGTGTGGCCATGGGTGCAGTTCTTATGCAGGAAGGACATCCTATAGCATTTCATAGTAAACCATTTTGTCTCAAACTCATGCGATCTTCGACATATGTGCGTGAACTTCATGCAATCACTTCTGCTATCAAGAAGTGGCGACAATATCTTCTTGGACACTCTTTCACAATCCTCACATATCAACGTAGCCTCAAGGAGTTAATGTCACAAATTATTCAAACTCCTGAGCAACAAATTTATTTGTCAAAGTTGCTAGGATTTGATTATTCCATTCAATATAAGGCAAGAAAAACGAATGTCGTGGCTGATGCCCTCTCACGACCCCAAGACCTTGGTAACAGCCAGTTTTTAGTTCTATCCATGCCTCGTTTTGTGTTCCTAGAGGAGCTCCGCAAAGCTCTACACACGAGTTCAAAATTTGCTCAATTATTCAAGGTAGTACAAATGGATCCTGATGGTCATGAGAATTATAGTATCCACCAAGAATTGTTGATGTATAAAGGAAAGATTTGGATTAATAGTGAAAATCCTTTCATTCCATTGTTGCTGGAAGAATTTCACATGACACCATTAAGTGGTCACACAGGCATTGCAAAGACTTTATCGCGGCTCCAACAAAATTTTTATTGGCAGGGCATGTGTGACTATGTCCAGAAGTTTGTGGCTCAATGTGTAACTTGTCTGCAGACCAAATATGAAATCAAAAGACCCGCTGGCCTACTTCAGCCTTTATCTATTCCCTTGAAGTCGTGGGTTGATTTGTCCTTGGACTTCATTACAGGTTTACCTCTCTTTCAAGGAAATACGGTCATTTTAGTGGTGGCTCATCGTTTCTCCAAAGGTGCTCACTTTGGCGTATTACGCACTCAATTTACTTCATTTAAGGTTGCCCAACTCTTCTTGAACATGGTTTGTAAGCATCATGGGTTTCCCCGTAGTCTAGTTTCTGATCGGGATCCCGTTTTCATTAGCAAATTCTTGCGAGAATTATTCCAATTGTGTGGCAACAAACTTCGGATAAGTACATCCTTCCATCCAGAAACTGACGGATAGACAGAAGTTCTCAACTGGATCCTTGAGCAATATCTTTGTTCCATGGTGCACAACAAACCTACAGAATGGGGAAAATACTTAGGGGTCACTGAATGGTGTTACAACACTATTGTTCATTCAGCTACTGGGATGTCTCCTTTTCAGGTCACATACGGGAAGGAACCTCCCTCCATTCCGCATTACTTAGCTGGCACTTCTGTTGTTGAAGCGGTGGATTCTTTATTATTAAGTCGCCAAGACATGATAGATGTTCTTCAAAGGAAGCTTCAAAAGGTGCAAGATCAAATGAAGATAATTGCTGATAACAAGAGACGTTTGGTTGTATACCAGGTGGATGATTGGGTGTATGTTCACCTTCGACCATATCGAAAAAAATCTGTAAGGGGAACCACTTATCAAAAATTGAGTAAGCGCTTCTATGGTCCATTTCACATATTGGAGCGGATAGGACCTGTAGCATACCGACTAGAGCTGCCTTCAACTTCCAAAATCCACCCAGTTTTTCATTGCTATGTGCTCAAGGCCCATCATGGTCCCCTTCCTCTTCAACAAGCTGATCTACCGGTTGCCACACATGGAAACAACCCATTAATTAGTCCTATGGCTATACTGGACTCCAAATGGGACAACTCTACATCACCCCCAACGAAATTGGTTTTAGTACAATGGATGGGATTAACTCTGGAGGACACTACTTGGGAAATTTGGAATGAGTTACGTGAGACATATCACCTTGAGGACAAGATGATTCTCCCAGGGAGTAGTAATGATAACAATTCAAGCCCACAAAAAGATTACAATAATATCATCAAGCCCAATGGGAAATCTAACTCAAACATATCAGCAAGAACTCGTAGATTACCAAAATACTTAGTTAATTATAAATTGTGAAAAGTGGGGTTGTTTGGGGGGAGGGAATATTTCGTTATGAGTTGTCAGTTTGTTAGTGGATCTGTTGAGAGTTTATTATTTCCATATCTATGTTATATTTACCTGAGTAATGAAAGAATAAGGGAGATGAATTTTCCCCTTTTCTATATTCCTCTCTTTATTCTGCTGCAGGAGGCTCCTTGACCTCGAATCAAGGCATTTTCTTCTATCACATACATGTGATCTCTCTCATCTGCCTCATAGAAGCAATAAGTATATATCTTGAAGTTGGATAATTCATCTTTCACAAATTTATATTTGCAAATTTTATCAACTACCAAATTCTCAATTACAAAACCTCCTTCAATTAAAATCATCAAATTAATAGTTGTATGTTCCTAAATACAAAAATTTTCTTTACCTCAAAAGAAGAGTATTGCTCTTAAAGACTTCACACAATACACAAATCCTTTAGTAACTTTAACTACATAAAAAAATCATATTATTAATTGAGAATTGAGAATCATTTATAACTACTCAAAGACTTGCAACCCCTTAATAGGGCACATACAGCAAAATATTAATTGGATATAGAAAATAGCAAAACAAAAACTTACTTTATTATTGGCAAATCTATTTGGGCAATCTTATTACTATGTATACCATGATTTCTAAGATGTCTTCGAATCTTCAAATAGATGAAAAGAAAGTTAAATATTTTAAAGAATAAATAGAAAAATTTTATATAAATATATTCATATAGAGATAGAGATTTTTATAGAATGAAAGTCGTTGAAAAAATTTATTTATAGTTAACTTTTTAATAATAAAATATATTAGTATGATTATAAAACTTTTTTTATTATCAATCTATTTTTCAAGACTTCGTGATGTCAACATAAAGACCTTGATTGGTCATAACACAAATGTATAAATGCAGCAGAATGATCAGTATCAATTTTATGATATTGTTTTTGTTTTGGTAGATTTAAATTTAATTATTGATATAATTCTTATCATTTTAATATTAATATGTGTATCAATTTTATTTAAAATGACAACAGCCATTTAAAATCTAACAACATGCTAATCAATTTCTTGGAAGGTTGAAAATAAGCCTTTACTTGGAGGCTAAACTTATATATTCCTTAATTTCTAACTTCAAAGAAACGATTACCTTAATTAGTGTTAGACAGCTCTAATTTTTTACCCTTTTACTCTTTAAATAATACTTTTAAATTAAATAACTATTTATAAAAAAAACTATCTCCAACAAAATTATAAAAGTTATTGATATTTATTTTTGTAAAATAAATTATAATTTAATATTTTTATTTTAATAATTATAATCATGATTATTTTGAAAAGGGAACACTATTGTGTGTTTACAATTGTAACCTTAATTAAAAAAAATTGTTGTAATATTTAATAATATCAAACTGTAATAACAAGTACAGGTAATAAACATAAAACACGTTATATCTGATTTTGAAGAAAAAAGAATTAATTCACGCATTTTTTATAATATATATAATAAATTTTACATTTGAATATTATTATATGATTTCATTTAATAATTATTTTTAATATTAATTAGTATTATACTTAAATTTATTTTTGTCTTTATATTTTTTATTCAATTAAGTTGTAATAATTTTTAAATGAAAATAATTTGTTTTTTTTATGTTAAATTAATATTTATGCAATTTTAAGTATATAGTATATTAAAATCCAAAAGATGATGTGTATTAAATCAGAAGATAAAAATAATTAACTTCTAAAATATAACATATTTTAATCAATGTAAAGGCGAATTTCACAAAAGGATCAAATTATTCAAATGGAGTAAAAGAAAAGTATGAAAACTAAAATAAATTGTAAATCTAAATATAAATTAACATAACATTTAATTCTTTTTCTGAAAGTTTCACTTATGACTATTACGTGGTAGGGTAATACTAGAGTAACCTATATTTATATTCATTTTCATTTGAGTAAAACAGACATATAAAAAAAATAATTTTTTGTATTTTTTGAAAAAATAACGAAAAAAATTATTAAAAGAATATGAAAAGTTTCTATGTATAAAATTATCTTATCTGTATTAAGTATCCGTTGCCATTCTCACACTATCATTAAATAAACCGCCTGTAAAAGATGGAGGGAATGTAAAATGTAAACCAAAGGACAAATTGCACATGTGAAACTGCCATGCGAATCAATAGTTTTTTACCTTGGTAATGATTATTATCATCTGTATACAGCTCAAACTGCGTATGCATTAGATATGAGCAATGCTTTAAAAAGCAACACCATGAAGAATTATTTTCACCATTTCCCAGTGCAAGCTATAGCTGTTCTTGGTTGAAACTCCACAAAATGAATTGTTCAACACTATGTTCCTTGTTGGTGACTCTTTGTTTGATCCTCGTTTTTCAATCTCCTTTGCCAACAAAGGCTGGTAGATCTCACGTTCATCACAGACTACTCGGTGCCGGTGCTAGTGCTAGTCCTGATCTCATTGACATAGTCTGCAACGAAACCATAGAAGACTATGGTTTGTGCCAGGAAGTCCTGAGAAGAGATCCTGAAATCGTGAAAGCCAAAAACTTCACCGAACTTGCACAGGCAATTCTGAAACTGGGGGCGAAGGAGGCAGTGGAAGGGCAGAATTTTCTTAAGGGTTTGGCGAAGGAGAAACATGTTCCGGTCATTGAAGACTGTGCGGCTGACTATGATGGGGTGATCAGAGCCCTCAGATCTTCCCTTGGTGAGATGAAATATGATATGCCTGCTGCAAACTATGATGCTAGAATTGCTGGCGATGGAGCTGATTACTGTAGCACAGCTTTGGTTGCTGCAGCCATTGATAACCCTAAGATTTTTGCTCTTAACCGTCGAGTATCCATGATTGGCTTTATGGCATTCAATGCTATGGATAAAATTGGTCCAGAGTAGTTTCTGGGGTTAACTTGCAGTGTACATGCATGTGTAACAATGACGTTAGTAAGATGAATAAATTGAATGTTTGTTTTTTGTTTGTGTTCAAAGTGTTCTTTTTGCATTATAAAGGTATGCTAGGCAACTGTTTTATAAGATTGGTCCTTAAGGTTCTGATTAGGTTCTTTAAGGCTAAAAGCTTTAGAAATTCACAATTTAACAATGGAAGAAAAAGAAAGGAAATGAAAGAGGAGAACATTCAATCTACGAATAACAAAGTCAAACTCTGACATATTAGAAAAATTCAATCTAAGGATTATAAAATCAAAGATTTTGACACAAGAAATATTGTATTGAGATTAGATTTATTGAGAAAGAGGTTCACTGGAAAGACACGAGTCAGTCATCAAAACGAATCATCGATATCAATATTGAGTTTATCGAGAAGGGTCACTTGAAATACACGAGTCGATTATTAAGACGAACCATTCGCTCTGATACCAGTGTTGGGTTTATCGTAGAGGAGGTTTACTGGGAAGACACAATATCAATGAGATCTGAGTTTCAACTACATAAGAAATTGACATCACTCTCTGTAAAAAAGTTATGGATTAATGGGTCTTTCACTTTTATATAATGTTTTACTTTCTCATTTCTATCCAATTTAAGATTTGAACTTCCTTGAATTCTCAACAATCTCATAATCAATTCCTTTGAATTTATCTACATTTTTCATGCACAGGTCGCCATAGATCAATTAGTAAGTCGTTCATGCTTATCAAAGTAACGAATTTACAACAAAGTTTCATTCTGGATGAACATTTTCTGTCATTTTATCATCCATGACCTTGTACTCCATGAATACAGATAAAACATTTATAGCACTAAATAGACACTGCAAGCTTTAGGAAATTATGAAAGAAAGAGAATGTGTTTTATCTAAATTCCTTTATTGCGTAACCTTAGTCACTGCTTATAGCGTTGTTCTGCTTCCACATAAATTATTGTAGAATATTTTGTTGTTGTGATAGTTGTCATAAAATATACCGGAAATCGGAGTTTGTTAGTTATTTTATCCAGAATAGAATCTAAATAGTAGGGACATGAAGGATTGAAGCATTGATCCATTATGCTGTGTGTTTCTGTAACAGCTGACTCCATCATGAATACGGTAGATGGAAGATGCTCTGCACAGAGCCATGACAGAGGAAGAAGAAAAACAGACTAAAAATAGGTACAATTTTGTTTTACGCATACTTTAACAAAGAAGGAAACCTATCTTAAATAGGTTTCGTTGATAACTTTGTGACATTTAATTAAACTTGAATTAAAATTTATAAGATGATAATAAATTTTACTATAATAAGATTTCTTAAATTTACTTCGCGATTCACGATTTATCTACTTATAAATAGTTGGTTAAAATGATTTTTTTAATAATAATTTAGGAAAAAAAACATATTTAATTTCACAAGTATTTAATTTGAACATAGAGATATTTTAGCTTTAATATAATCATTGTCTATGTGTCTATGAAAAGAAGCATCACCTTTGAAGATTGAGTTAGACTTTTAATTAGATTATCAATTATTTCTCTTTCGGTTCTTAAAAATATATAAAAAAAATTTAAAAGTAAAATTAAAAAAATATTACGTAATAGGAAAAATTAGATTTCATAAAAAGAGTTACTGTGCATTGTTTTACCCACTGTGATCTCTATCCTCAATGGAAAGATAGATTATAAAGTAGGATGATAATATTTCACTTTTTCTAACAATTTTTTTACAGTAATTTATATTTATGTGTCACTATTCATATATATATATATATATATATATATATATATATATATATATTTATTTAAAACGAACCAATCACAAACTATCACGATAATAAAAAAATTATAAAAAAAATTGTTAAAAAGATATTTTTCTATAAATTGTAAAAAAAATTATTAAAAAAATATTTTCCTATGAAGTATCCGCGTCTTTCTTTGTGAAGAATATATTATTATAAAAACAACGAAATCTCACATATTTTAAGATTTTAATACATGGACATAGTTAAAAGATAATAAAACTATGCAATTAAGAATAATTTATATATAACTATGCAATTAAGAATAATTCGTGTCTTATTATATGCTCTCACGAAAAACTTGTTCGTACTAATAAAAATATTAGTCCCGCGTTAGATGTAAACAGAGTCTAAAAAATACGAGTGGGAAAAATCCTAACCTTAGGAACTAGTCTATTTTTGCGCGATTAAATTAAATTTAAGCTCACTTTTTGAAAGGCTTGTTCTCGATTTATTAAAAAGTCGTCACCATATTATTTATACACCGTGTGTGGTCAAACAGAAGAGTCTTATTTTAATGGAGGGAAATTGTAACTGGTTCTTTCTTTATTTAAAAAAAAATGTTTATATATTATCAATCATTGAAAAAAATGGTAGAGTTTGTTCATTGAAATGAAAAACAACACCTGGTTCTTTTAAATAATTTCAACGATGTAATGAGTGATGATAATGATAACAAAACCTTTTTGAAATAAGAAAAACTATGAATTGCCACACAAACACGGCTATGCATGGAACATATGTTCAAATAGAATAAGGTTTCTTGAAACTATATAACATTAGATACCATGGAACAACCTTTCTTGCCTAAACAAGCTACGCATGCATGAACAAGATGACTAAAGAATATTATTATGAGTTTTATAAGTTCCGACATGAAACATGTAAACACGGGAATAGAAAAGGAGTAAAATTGAACAAGGTTTTGTCTGTCGTGTAAATCTTGTTCACATTCGTGAAGTTTTTTGATGAGTGTGAGTAATTTTTATTTTGTGAGGTGGACTTAACATTGAGTGTTGGAGAATGTGACGGGCTTGAAAATGGTTAGTGGGAGAAGTGTATCGGCCCACTTAGTTGTTTTTTTAAGCAAGAGCATATAATGTTGGAAATGGAGGGTGTGTGTGTGTGTGATTGTGGACCACAATTCCTTCTTCTTTCTTCTACACACTTAATTCCCCACTTTCCCTCTCCCCAAATTTGAAGGTAAGACAATAGTGGAGGAAACAAACCACTCACATAGTTGTTCAACCTTCACAAAAATGCACCCAACCAAGACGTGGTCCACCTCTAAAACACTTCCTATTAACAATTTCATATACCTACCCTTAACATCACTTCAATCACCAAATCCATTTTTTTCATATCAATAATCAATAATTCTTTATGTTTTGGATTTCAGATTCGAGAACAACTCCTTCACACTTTGTTAAAGACATTTCGACACTCAAATAAATATTTTAAAGTGAACTTTTGATTAGTATTGTCTTGAAAATTCTAAAAAATTGATCAATAGATTGTTTTTGGTAATACATCGAGGTCTAGTTTATATGGTACATTTCCTAATTTCAAGACATTGCTTATCGCGAGTCTTAAAAAGACGACAAATCTCCAAAGATTTTTTCTTGCTTATCGTGATTAAGGTGTAACAAAATTTCTTTCGGCTCGATTTAAGAAAAACACAAAAAAATCACAGTAATAATTTTCTTAATTTCCAAATGAAAGGTGGTGATGTATGAAATGATGAGGGTAAGGTGAAGGGCAGCGAGGATGGGTGACCTCACACGGTGAGTGCGTGTTTAAGCTGGCATCGGTTGATGCGTTGACTTTTCATAAACCTTTATTTTCTCCTAACATTGCATCTTATGACACTAGCGTATCCCTATGTAATGAAAACAAAAACAAAAACACCTACCATCTCCGTGCCTTCTAGACGTGTCACGTTCATTTCAGTGAGTGGGGTAGGACTCTGTAACAATACCCCATTTTTTCTTTCTTCCTAAACACCTTCCAACACCACCTTTCCATCACCATGGTTCCATCACGCCACCCTTCCCCATTCAAACTTCTAACAACCTATTTCACTGTCCTTGTTTTCAGACCAGGAAAATTTGTACAAAAACACAAAAATGGAAAAAAATAAAACCTTTTTTTTTATTTCTTATCCTACCCGTAACGATATGCTGAAATTTAGCGATATGCTGTGGCTTGACTAAAACAAAATCGTTAATCCACGCATTGATTCTTTTCTTACACAACCGAAAATACGACGTTACAACATCAGGGTTTGCTAGAAAGGCCAGCGGCACAGAAGAAAACCATATTTCTCCCTCTTGATCTAATCATTCACACCTAGATCCAAACAGCTTGAGTGTCATCGGAGGCAAAATCATGGTTATTTTCCCTTTTGCAATTCCTCCCAAAACAAGAAAAGGTAAAACAACAAATTATCACTCTCCCAACGAACTTTCTTTCAAGCCTCATAAAGGTAATAAGGAAGAAAAAAAAAACATAACATAGCCCTACGCTACTCCAAAGGCCACCATACAAAATTTAATTCAAATGGGTGCCTTTCATGATTGCTAACATTGGAAATCCATCAAAACAAAGGACGAAAAAATAACTGAGGAAACTAGAACGAACTAAATATAAGTTAGAGCGACACTGAATCTATGAAGTAGTACTACAATACACGCCGTTGAGACAGAGAGAAAGAGATTCTGGGAACAATGCATACACACCGGCATTAATCTTTCAACAACAAAGATATCATAATTCATAATTACCTTTTTTTTTTCTCATTCAATATTTCCTCCTAAATAAAATTTTAGAAAGAGAAAATACACCCAATCACGGAATCTCCCTCTCACAGAACTAAGATCATATTGCCACAATCTTACATCTGATCATCATTATAATTTGTTCCGCGCAACAATAACAAAAAATCAAGGGTGGAAAAAATCAGAAATTTAAAACCATCACAGCACGTTCAGAGGCAGAGCGCGGTGCAGCGGAGATCGTCATCGGCAGCGGCATCGTCGAACGGCGGCGCGTTGAGATCGAAGGGCAGGGGAGGGCGGAACGACGAGGAGACGATGTTGTCACCGTCGTCGACGACAGAGGAGGAAGAGTCGCAGTCGCTGTGGCAGTCTTCGGGGACGAGAGGGGGAGTGCGCGGGTATCTCCGCGTGGTGGTCAAAAACGGCGTCGCGGAAGCGCCGGCGGCCGTGGGAGGGCGTGGCCCGCTGAAAGACTCGACGGTGCTACTCATGCCACTTGAGGTGGGTCTCTGAGGGTTGTTAAGGTTGCTGATGTGGTTGTTGTTGTCGTTGAAACCCGCGTAGAAGAGAGGACTGGTGGTGGGGTGCGGATAGCAGAAAGGGTGTGAAAGAGGGAAATTTGTTTTGGCCTTGGGACCCCGGAGAGTCCGTGCGGCGGCGTCGTAGGCTCGAGCAGCTTCCTCGGCCGAATCGAAGGTTCCCAACCAAACCCTGGCTTTCTTCAACGGGTCTCTGATCTCCGCCGCGAACCTCCCCCACGGTCTCTTTCTCACGCCCCGGTACCGAGGCTCCTTTAAAAGGGATCCGTTGGCTGCGGCAGCCGCCGCCGTGACCACCGACGCCGCCCCTCCTCTTCCCTTCCGCATCTCTTCGGAGAAATTAATAAAAAAATAAGAAAAAAGACAGACACCCAAGTTCGTCCTACACAACAAGGTTCGATCTTGGACTGTGTCTCAGAGAAACATGTAAGGATGTGTTTATGTGTGTGTGTGTGTGTGATATTAATGGGTTTTTCCCAAGTGGTGAATGAGTGTTATGGAGGAGGAAGAAGAGGTATAAGATGATGATGAGGACCAGAATAGGAGAGAGAAAGAAGAGAGAGAATTGAAGGCGGTACCACCTTCTCTTCTTCTTCTTCTCCTTCAACTACACACTAATACAAAATATAATATTAATATTAATATTAATACTAATATTAAGCGTGTTTCTCTTCGCGTTTTTCTTCCCTCTTTTCGTATTACCTTTTTTTTTTTATTATTATTATTATTATTATTTTCTCCTCGAACTGACCTCTTGTCTTGCTTTCCTTATCTCCTCCTTTATCTTTTTTTTTTTCAAATTACGAAGAGCGAGTTAAGGGATCTTGTGGAAAGACGAGAATACCCTTGGGGTTTCTTGGAGGTAAAATTTGCCTTGCTTTGGTTGGTGTACTTTTGATTTGGTGAGGTCCCTTTCATGACATATCTTTTTTTTTTTTTTTTCAGTGGGCACACACAGAGGGGTAAATGCAATGCAACAGATGTTCTTCTCTGTATCTTAAATATTAATTGATAAATATTTTAATATGTTATAATAGTAATAATAGTAATTATAATAATTGATTTCAATCCATTTTCAAGAAAGAAACGGGTTTTTCTTCTTTTCATTCCCTTCAAATATTTCGGCTGAGGACGAAAGACCAAATTATGACATGCGTAAGTGCAGTTTATAGCCGGCTAAATATTTCTCTTTTATTTTTTCTATATTTTTAAAGTTAACTCTCTTCTCAAAAAGAAATCAAGAGCGTAATTATTGGTGTGTGTACTGTATCTTTTTTTTTTACACTCTCTATTTTATTTTTTTAACAATAATAAACTTATATTATACTATAAAAGTAAAAAGTGGAAGCAAAAACAATTAAGACTTCTCGATTAAGCCATACAAATCTTGAAGGATTTTTTCTTTCACTGTTTTAAAGATTGAAACTTTGCTTTCTTGGATCCGTAATTGCCAACTCGGGTAAGTAACTCGTTTACTTGAAAAAACGTATTCTACATAGTTAATTATAGATTTTGTTGTTTTAATTTTCTAAAAAAGTAGAAACAATGTGTATTACTAATCAATAGATTTTGTTATTGGAGACGATACGAACCTGTTTCTGATAATCATTCATAAATTTATTCTCTTAGAAGGAAATGAAATTGGCTTGAATGGGTTTAGTTTATCTTTATCTTACATTGTAATTAATGGAAGAAAAGATATTTGAAATGAAGAGGGAGAAAGAGAGAAGAATGCATGCACCTTCATATGCTCACTGGTTTCACATGACCCCATTGATTTATTTTTCTTTGCATCATTTATTCCTTTCACCATATGCTTCAACCTTAGGATAAAGAATCATTCATCCCTCATAATTATTTATTATGTCTTCAGATTCAACAGAAAAAAACAATATAGCATGTTTTTATACAAAATGTTATACTTTTCTTTAAAAGGAAAATGAATTTAACTTTGAAAAGATTGAAAATTTAAAACATTGGATACACGTATAAAGAGAAATGCAATATATATAATTCGAGATTATTGAAACATTTTAAGTTATTTGATATTGTCGTGCCAAACATACGTCTAAAACAAGAGAGGAAAAATAATATTCGAAATAAAATAAGGTGAAAGTATGACTGGTTGATTATTTATTTTAATTTATGACATAAAAATATGTCACGAATTTTTACACGCTATTTTATACACGCGAAGGAACACGAATTCAAAGTATTGAAAAAGTTTATTTGAATGCAACAAGTTTTTATAGTTTATTTTTATTCATAAGTCTTCATGTTTGGTAAATAAAAATAAAAATAAAAATAGAAAGATGAGGCTTAGGTTAAGTCATCTAATTGAAATTTAAATAAAAAAAATTAATAAATCTCTTAAGAAGTGTATATAAATAACCTCAAAACAGTTTATTTGTTATTTATTTTAATATTTTATCTGTTCAGACATGTATTTTTCCACCCTTTTTGAAGTTAGAGACTAATTTTCTTTTATGATTAAGATAGGTAAATTAAAATCTTACGTAAGTTATTTGTTTTTTTAGTTGATTATATTTATTTTCTCTCCTTGCATATGAGAAATTAATGAGTAGAATTTTTGTAGTGACCAAGATAAGTTGAAGCATTAAAATCTTTATATTAAAGTTTTTCAGAGTTTAAATATTGAGTTGAAGTTTTTTTTATTATTATTGCAGAGTTGATTTTTTTTTAGATAAGAAAAACTATCTATATATTAATCATTACATTGATGATGAATTATTGGTAATTAGACATGAAAGATAACTTCATTGTATGATGGGGAAAAAAATAATCTTGTTTGGAATAAGTATAAATTGTGATGAATCCTATAAATAATTTTCAGATGTGTGAAATATTTTTGTTTTATTATGAAGATTTTATGCACATACTTTTTTGCTATGAAGTTATTACTTGAGTTACCCTTAATGATCACATTTATATATCATATATTGTTATTTTCTTAATGATAAAGCATTTATTTGTTTTCATTGCTTAAACTTCAATTGGTATAATATTTGAGATAAAATTTCTAGTTAATGGATTGTTATATTAGGTCATATCACTTGATAGGGTAACTCTTGAATGAAAGAATTAGTGGTAATACTCTTTTTGGTGATAGTTTAAGGATGAAAATGTGAAGGACGAATGTAAGTTTTTACTATGTAGGTTTTTACTATGTGACATATTTTTATCCTTAAGATAAAAATTGAATTTCATTTCCATTTCCATAATTAATAAGTATAAAATTGTTATATTATCCTCATCTTCAGTGAAAACCAGCATACTCGTACCATGTACTTATCTTTCTATTATTTTAAATATTAATTATTATTTTTTATAAAACATAAAAATTATAACAAAGATCACACACCATATTCAATATTAAAAAATGCTCATTTTCTTTTCTCATATATATATATATATATATATATATATATATATATATATATATATATATATATATATATATATATATATATATATATCAAGAAATAAATTATAATTTATAGATATCAAATAACAAGTAGATAATAATAAAATAATTACAAAAAAGATTAAAAATGGTCAACTTTTCTTCTTCTTAAAAATAAGTTGTTAAATTAAATACTAGAGAAAAAGTGATATAAGTTGTTTAAATTATCTAATAAATTAAAAGTATTTTAGGACTTAAAATAGAGACTGGTATAAGGAGAGATATGGGTATGTAGATTGTTAGAATTAGACGAATATTTATATACTAATTATTTCAGTTGTGGAATTGAAGTTATCTGTCTATTAAGTATTGTGTGTTTTAATGCTCGTATGCGTCATCATTCGTCCTTTAAATCGTTTGGTCAAACTGGGAGATTACTTACAAAAAATACTTTGATGCCAAAATTAGTAAAGGTTCAGCGAGTTTAATAGTTAATACGTAATAAATGCAATTACCTACCTTCTTACCTTAAACTTGTATTTATAAATTTTGGGGTGGACTTTGGATTACTGACGGCCTAATCATGTTTTGCCATAAGCTAATTTCCATTAAGTCTAATTGTTGCTTAAGGATAACATTCGGTTTGTCTGGCACAACTACTTGGTTCTTGGGTGATTTCCTTCGACATTCCACATTGTGTGGGTCGTTCAATTGTATGTTAATCAAATGGTCATGTTGTGCATTAATATTTGTCCCCATGTCTAATTTGAAAAGGTATAGCCTACCCACATCAAATCAATGTAGGATTTTCATATTGAAGTCGACACATGTTCAAGTAATATTCACGATAACAAACTCATTTGTTTATCCTAAGAAACTGAATCAAGTATCTCTTCTTTTAAGTTGTTATTGGTTAAGTTATACATGGTCACTTCAACAATGAGTTTGCATCCTAAGCAAAAAAAAAAATTCTGTTTTCTAAACATAGAAAATTAAAACAATAATGTCTCGTTCAACTATTAATAAATTTAGGTATTAACATTGCGATAATTTTAACTGTTATATATAAAGTGTATGAATTGTTTATAGAAATGAGACAATATAATGTGAGGTTTTAGCATCAAGATTAATTAGGTGACTTACTTGATAATAATGTAATACAATAAATTGTTTGAAAGAAATCATTTTGAGATACTTGACACTAAAGAATAATGGTTAAACTTATATGAATAATCAATTCATTAACATATAATAGAAAAACTTTAAGATAATAACAATGTGATATTTTTACATTAAAATTCTTAACATTTTTCTTTCTTCTTTCATTAAGTATAAGTCTCATTAATATTTTTGATGACAACTCTTATTCCTACCATAACAATACATACTTATCTAAATTCGTGGATTCTTCAACAAAAACATCCCAAAATATTTGACATCAGTGAACTATGAACAAGAAAACAACACAAAAAGCCTTAAGATATTAGGTTTGTGACTTTTTCTCTTGTAAATTTATGGATAAATACACAAACGTTCACATGTTTCTTCTTAGCATAACAAGAAAATAAATAATAGTTTTAATAACAAAAAATAAATCTATTAATTTTTATTTTAATTTTGTTAAAGATTTATACATTAAATACGAATATGTTCGATTACCTCAACAATTAGTATATTTCAAATAAAAGTAGCAAAGTTAAAAAAAATTACTAATTGTTTTTTTTTTGTTATTAAAAAACAAACATATCAATATTTATTAATTATGCTTAATTGATTATTTAACTTAAATTTATTTATTTTTTAATATTTTAATCTACTATAGATATTTGAGAAATATAATAGATGGTTTTCAAAATCTAATAATTTTTACTATAATACCATGTGTACATATATATTTTGAGAAGGAACAAATATTGTTTCATCACCATCGTTGTATTAAATAACCACTTGAAAAATATTAAGACTTGAGTCTAAATCTTATTTTAGATCAAGCAAAAATATAATAAATAATAACTTTATTCTTGTCCCATCGAGCATATTTTTCTTAAACGAGTCAATCTTCGCTCAAACTAAATTTTTGTTTCTTCTAATTCTTCACTATACATGTTTTTATAAATGCAATATATATATATATATATATATATATATATATATATATATATATATATATATATTGTTTATTTGTAATTTTGTTTGAAAAAAATTATACTGCATGACAATAGTTTTTCAAATTGATGAATTTGTGTGAATATTGGATTATATATGTGGGATAATATGTTAATCACACAATCTAATTATTAGGGTGTTTTGAGTTAAAGGAAGAGTTCTTAAGCAACACAACATGTGTAAATGTGTAACATAAGTTATAATGAAGTTACTCTAATCAACAATTCATGGGTTCGCTTAAAAATCCAAGTTTCATATTGAATCAATAGTTAGTATTGAATAAAATATATTTGATACAAAAAATCTTCCAAAGACGTTAGTTAAAATTTAATTTATTGAATATTCTTTGATATGATCGTTTGATGTATAAATCCATGTATGATACACATAATTATTATTATCATGTGTTTGATTGAAAATGAATGTTTATAGATTACTAATGGGTTTTCTTATCTTAAAATTTATTTAAAATATTTTATTTTTATGTGTTATTTGTCTAATAATCTTTACAACTGTATTGTGTATACAAATAAATACAAAATGACATGTATACGAACCACATTTAAAGAACTATAAAAACTATTTTATTTTTTCTTTTGTAGATATTTATATGTATATATACTTTTTTACATATTTAAATATTTTTTAAAATACTTTATGCCTTATACAAACTCTTTATTAAGTTTATAGTATACCATGTAATTTATTTTCGAGTAAGACAAGTTGTGTCCAATAGTATCCTTGTAGAGTTTTGAATAAATGTTAGGATTGCATTTTGAATTTTATCTATGTAGAAAATTTAATCGCCCTCAAATTATCTTTTCAAAATTAATTTAATTTCATTTTACATCATAATTGATCATAATAAAATTATCAATCAGCTTTTTTATTTCAGAAAAAGTTCTCCAATGGTGATGATGTTTTACCCTTTGCTTACGTATGAAGTAAGAATTTACCGAAGCATTGGTACGCTTAGCATTTCTTCACGTTTTTCAGCTTTCTTTTTAAAGTAAACAGCAATTAAGGATGTATGGTTTGTGCAGGGTTAAAACATACAACAGTTTGGAAGCACAGTAACGTGGCTCCAATTTTCAAAAATACCTTTTCTTGTCACGTGCATCAGTAAACGGGTCACATGACCCTAAAATGCAATTTAAAAGTGGTTTTAATAAGTTAAAAGTATTATTAATTATTTCATATAAGTTTTAATTTAATAAACATTCGAATTAGTTAAAATTATTATTAATTATTTCTTATAAGTTGGTGTTTCAGGATATAAGTTTCAGGTCTTTGATCTAAATGCTCATAAATCCTCTAAAGTTTGTCTTCAAATTCAAGTTATTCTTTAACTGTCCGAAGTATATCTCAAAACTAAACTTAACATGCTGGTTTAGATATTAATAACACAGTAAATATATATTATTTATTTTTTTATTTAAAACTGTTATTTATAAATTTATAAATGATTTTTTTATTAATATCGATATAATCACGATCTATGAATAACTATATTTATCTTTAAGTTTGTTAACATTAAAGTAAATTATCTTGAATCATGGTCGGTCGATTTACTTTCATGTCGATCATATAATATAATACTGTTGATATAAATGAAATAAATTATAGAAATTAATTTTCACATAACGATTACTTTGTTAGTTAAAAAAAGTTTATATTATTTAGTCTTAAATAAAATATGTAGTCTCTTTTAGCTTACTCTATCAATATGTTTATGTGACAGACGAATAATATGTTGCTTTTATTTTTATTACCCTTTTCGAACTTCGTGTTGAAAAGAAAATGAGTCACAACTTTATTCAGTACCTGTAATCTACAATTGTGAAATGAATAGAAGTCGATTAGGAGAGAAATAATATTATTATTTTGAATCTAACATATAAAAATAGTGCGTTTGTGGAAATTTTTATATTTTGTTTAATTTTCTATTTATTTTTAAATCACAACATAATAGTAAAGTTTACATTTCTTGAGAGGTATATTTAAAATGTTTAATACTAATAAGTGTGTAATTATATAAAGTTATGATATTATTTATAATCTAAATTTTAAAAAATATACTTTAAAATTATTTTTGTATATTACTCATATTTTCATTATTATTTGTAACATTAAATTTTAGTTGAGTAAAATTATCAAAATAAAACATTACATAGATGATAATTTATCGGATTCAAAAGAGGAGATCCTATATGTGGAGAATACATTCTATATATGTTGTTGTTTCACTCTACTTTTCAAATTGAGACTTCCATAGAAAACCACTCCCAAAGCTCACACCATTTAAAGTGATCATTGCAAAAGAAAAAAGTACATAGACAACCAAAGACAAAAACAAGGATAAGCTAGTAGAAAAATAATTTATCATAATAAAACAACATTGCAACATGTTTTACACCTCACACGGCATAATCATCCATCCTAAACATGCAACAGACCTAGACTCGACTATCCGGATATACAATGAATGTCGAGCTAAAACATGTTCTACCATTTATGTGGTGAAACAACTGACAACCATCAAAGCTACCACACAAGGTTAGTCATTCAACATGCCCTTTGCCAGATGAAGAAAGACCCCCAGGCTAGGACCATAGTGGGTTATGCACTTGTGTGGTGGAATACCTGACAACCATCAAAGCTACCACACAAGGTTAGTCTGTACCGTGTCTTAGGCCATATTGGAAGCACCTAGACTAAGAGCTCCTGCTACTCTCACCGCATGACTCATCACTCTCTACTTGAGCCTGGATGATCATTAGAATGTCAAGATAACCCATCAGAACTGAGCTTCATACTTATAATACTTGAAACCACCACCAAGAAGTTCCACCTTGGAACTAACCTTCGTAACTTTGAAACCATTGATATCACTTCACATTCACATTGTACACCAATACATGAGACTGCTGATTATACATTAAACAAATAGAAACAACCATCCATACAAGTCATCAAAAATCACCTAATAACATAATTTATTCATGGCATATTGATACTCATATTTAGGTAAGGAAAACAACTCTAAAACCCTCACCAACAGCTCCGAAAGGATCCAACCCCCCAAAAACGATCTAAAGAACATAAAAAACCGATAACCGGAACCTCAAACTTGAGATCCCAAAAACTATAAAAAAAACACAAAATCTGTTGAGTTGTGCCCAACGCCAAAAAGGGGCACCCGGGCGCTAGACCCCTAGAACATGGGTACTAAGGGGACACCAAGCGAATTCTTCTCACAAAAACACCCAATGGCCCCTTGGAGGGCGCCCAACACTGCACTATGTTTTAAAATTCACCTATTTTGACTTTGGTGACCCTCTATACAAGTTTAAATGATTCATAAACACTCTTAGGTGATGAGAAACATCTAAGAACATACCTCTCACTTGAATTGACCACTCCAAACCCAAATTGACCTATGAAAACCCAAATTCACTCCGATAAGCTACCCAAACTCAAATCTACCTCTTATACCACCCATGTTGCTGATTTTGCTGCGAAAAACCAAATTTATATTGACTCAATAAGGGACTCTAATCCAACTCTCGCTCCACAAAATTTCCCATTTTTAAATTCACTACCCAACACCCTCTTAATAGACTTAAATCCACTTCAATCAAGCCTCACCAACACTTTTATGCATAATAAACCAGATTTTACTGGTTTAATCACTCTCACAAGTCCAAGTGGACTTCAAAACAACCCCTAAACGTCCCATTTTTCCAACTAATGCTTACTCAAAACTCCACCTACCAAAACCCCAAATTTTCACTCCAAAATAGGTAAGATTTGAACTCATTTTATCTTCCTCCCTTAACCCTCTAAACTTTAACCATCTAATGATGATAACAACCACAAATCACTCTAAAACTAATTACAAACTACAGATTCCATAATGTACACATGTGATCACAATTGTGATCATTATTTCAAAAATTGACATACCCACTTCATCAATTTAAGCTACAAAACTATATTGTAGTTTTCACACCTTTCCCAACCATCATTATCAATACCCCCTTTATCTCAACAACACATTAAGTTCATCATATCATAACTCATAACAGCAACCAAAACTTCATAATTCTAAAACACATCATAAGGTACTCGCATTCAACATTTTCCAGAAATTTAACATAATAAATTATCATATGATCAAATACACACAATTCACAGATTTCAAACATCTTTCAATCCTATGAAAAGAAAATTAGCTTCCCTTCCCTTACAAGAAAGGGCCTCAACCCACGAAAACGTCCTATCGGTAGCTTGAAATGCAAGAAATTCCTAAACAGACTTACGAGGCACCAAAATTGAAACGGACAAAGTTCTTAGAACTCTAAATTCAACAAGAGCAAGAAAAGATAACTAAATGATACATGCATAACAATTTTGTATATGATTATTGACCGAAGCAAAGATGATAGAAAAATGAATAGAAACTTACTTGCTCTAAAACAGAAATTGATCGGTTGAATTTGTAGACCTTGACACCGTAATCGTCTAAATACTTTCTGATCGTCAAAGAGATGATTCAGGAGTTAAAACTCTTAGGTAAAAGATAGAAAATTCTAGAAAGCGTAAGTTTATAGAGAGAAATAATGAAACTTTTATAACAAAAACTATTTATAATAAAATCATTTAACATTAAAATAATCGAGTATGAACTGTTACCACTTCTAAAATAAGTAGAGTTTTACATTACTTATTATAAGATTTGAAATTTCTAAAAATAATAAGAGAATAAGGAAGGTTTTATTTATGTACGGGAAACGGGGATGTTTTTGTTTGATTGTTATTATTATGAAATTGAATTTAAAAAAGAAAGAAAAGGTTGGGCAGGTGGTGGCTCGGGAAAGGAATAGATGGAAGGAGGGGAAGTGAAGTGGAATCCCTGTTTTGTCTTTTATTAGGCTCCATTCGTGGTTGGTGCGCGGGAAAATTATCCACCCGCGCTTTTCCTTACGTTTCCTTCTTATCTATTCACACCTTCCTTGGTGGGTGTGGTCGGTTACGCTTTTATTATTCTCTCTTCCAACGCACCACCACACCAACCCCTCTTTTCCTTCTCTAACTTATTTTTACTTTATTTCTTCAACCACTATTCCTCTTAACATCCTTAACCAACAACCTTTTTTCCAATATCATTAATACCAAACTTTATTACTTTACTACATTTCTTTTTCTTTTTTCCTTCTAATGTAATTACTTCGCTATAAAATCAATTCCATGATATAATTTCTAAAATAGTTTTACAAGTTATATTTTTCTTTATCGAATTTCATGATAAATAATTCTTTTATTGAATTCCGAAATTTTATGTAGGATTTCATTCAATTTCAAAAATTTTTAAAAATTTCAAATGAATCTAAAAATATAATAAAAGAAATGAAATTACTTTTATCGGTTTTTGAAATCCAATAAAGCTTTTGGGAAATCTTTTATTAGACTTTGAAATTCGGTAAAACACAGATAGAATGTAAGATTTTTTGAATGATAGAGAACATTTTAAAATTTAAAAAATTTGGAGATGTGAGATAAAATGATTGGAGATGGAAGATGAAACGGTCTAATTTAATATGCAAAAAGATGAGATATAATATTGGGCTTTGGATCATTTGGGCTAAAAGCCCGTCCCTATACTTTTTGTCCAAATCGCAGGCCGTTGAAAGACCTAAATAAATTTGAGCTTGGAGACATGCTATCTTTTCTACACATATTTTCGATCCACTTGAAATATATATTTCTTTTATGAAATTTACGACACTATAATATTTAGATTTTTTATTTTTTAACTTTTTGTTTTGAAAAGTATATATTTCTAAAATTAAAATTACGTGAAATGTTTTTCGAATAATATTTCAGAAACAAAAAAACGTGATTAATATTTTTAAATAGTATAATTTTTTAATTCACAATTTATTTAAAAATAAAAGGTTATGTGTGATTATTTTATTTGTAAAATATAAAAATTATTTAAAAGTAATCTAACAAGTTTAATTGATATTTTACATTATTTTACTAAATTAGTTATAGTTAGTGATGAGCTGTAAACGAAAACAATGACCAACGATTGAATAATAAGAATTTTTTGAAGAGAGGTTGTAATAATAAACAAAAAAATTTACAGGGACAGCATAAAAAATATTTAATTCATTATATTATAATTAAAAATGTAAGACACTTTATTATTTTATTTCGAGTTAAATTTCATTTTTATGATATATGCATTTCACAACGACTCAATATTTTAATATTAAATTTAACATGTATAGAATATTTAGTAAAAATATTACTTAAAATAAATTGTTGCGCCAAGAAAATAAGATTATATAGTATGACTTGGGCCTCACGTAGGCCCAAACCGGCTTACTAATAGGATGACCCATTACATTACAAAATTTTGTTTTAGCCAATGATCTCATTAGAGGAATAATGGGAACTATTGTATCAAGTTTTTTGATAACAATTTGAATTAGAAATGAATTTTGCAACATTTGACTTCGTACTACTGAAAGATTTAGTGGAATACTTAAAAAATAGCCTAAAAAGTGAAATGAATACTGAGATAATTCGTTTATATAGATCGTTTCTAGTCCAGCCCAAATATCAAAATGACATTGCCATAAATATATAAAATAGTATTTCCATTTATTTATCAAAAAAGGAGTATTCTTTAAAACCAGAATTGATTTTCCTTGATATCTAACATAATGGATGAAAGTATCCTTAAAGAAGAATAAAGTATATGAACAATTCTTAGTAGATACTTCTACAAGATGTTTTATTTTTTCATAGAAAAAGATTCGCAGGTTTAGGGTAATTTTAGATTTGGGTGTTGCTCCCTTCACCGTCCCACATTATTTCAAATACAATTATATCCTTAAGTTAAAAAGATTTTTACTTATACCCTATTTTAAATAATTTGAAACCTTAATTTTACTTTCCCAACACCCATTCACGGAACTCTGTTCCCCTTTTCCCGCTGCCGTGAGAAGGAGAAATTCTTTGGAGTTTTCATTTCTTTCAAGTTGGTTTTCTTTACCATTCTCATCACAACAAACCCTAAAATAAAAAAACATAAACAGAGGTCGTTTACGTTTTTTATTTTAGAGTTTTAATTTAAGATTTATTCGAATAACCCTGTAAACTTAGTCCATTTATCGATTACCTTGGATCAAAAGATTGAACTCAAATTTCACGTATCCTTAAAATGCTGAGACGAGGCCGAAATTTCGTTCATTATTTTAATCAATGTGTTTTTATATATTAACTTAAAATATATATGGATTGGTGTTGGCATGAAAAAAATAAAATAATTGAGCTAAAATATGTTAACATGAATATTCACTAAATTTTTATATAATAAACAAGTGTTTGAAAGAGAGCATAAGATATAAGTCGTGAAAATATTAATATATTTTTCTACATTAAAAATAAAAAGATATAATTACAAATAAATAGGTGAAAGAAATCAGTGACCACAAAGTAATAATAAATACAAAACTTTATTAGTAGGTAAGACAGGTTAATCAAAACCTGTTTACATGTAATGAATGGAAGAATACAAGAAAAAACTGCCAAATGAAAAAGGCTTCACCCACTCCATCTCTCTTCATTCAGTATCCAGTGGGAAATTCGCAGCTCCCATACTCTGCAACACAAATTCACCAAACACGGTTTCAACAAAAATTCATGCATCAAAAAACATTTTCCTAAAAACCTTTTTTTCTTAAGATTCTTTAAACTGAAAAAATGACAGTTGATGACAGAAATACTTACTAGGAGGCTGTGTGACAACATAGGCGGTTCCACCAAAATCGCAGGTGCCAGCGGCACGTGCTTTCTTCTGATAGTAACTGTTGAAAGCGTAAGAAGCATGGGCCTCCAACGTGTTAGGATTATAACACGTGGCATTTGGTTGAATGGGAGTGCAATCAGCTCCACCCTCTCCACAAGCGTAGTTAAGACCGTTCTGAAGCTTCTTCTCGGAAGAACCGCCATTCGCCACGCACCAGGTCTGACCCTGATGCGACGTCGTCGATACGTCCCCACTCGCCGGAACCTGGTTCTTCCCCACGCCTGACGACGGCACGTTCTTTACACCCTCCGCCGTCAGTGGAATATCGTAAACCTTCTTCTCGTTCGGGTAAAACAATCCGTAATTTTTTTCGGACGTAGGCCCTGTTTTCTGATTCTCGTTGAAAAGCGCGAAGAGGAAAACGTCGACGGACTCACTGGGCTTCAAGGGGGTCCCGTTCTGGCCCAACACGCGCCGAACCAAGTTCCCGTTATACGCAGCCGCATTCTCTGGACCCGCTCCAATTTCATTCGAGTCTCCCGCCGAAGGCCAACCCGTCTCGGAAACTGTGATCTTAACGTCGTTGTATTGAAGCGCTGACATGGCAGCGAAAACAGCGTCGATTTGGGCGTCGAAAAGGTTGGTGTATTTTAAACCGTTACCAGAATCAACCACGCCGGCGTTCTCCTTGAAAAGCGCGTAGTCCAAGGAAATTTTATCCGCGTTTGCTGAGTACGCGAAAAAGGGGTAGGCGTTCACCATGAGAGGGGAACCGGTTTGGCGGAGGAGGTCGAGCATGGGTTTAATAACCGGTTCGACCAGTTCGGCTTTGAAGGAACCGGATGATGCGGGGAAGGAGCTTTGGAGCGCGGAGAGTGCGATGGGAGAGGAGATTTTGATGTTGGTGTTGAGGTTGTACTTGGTTAAGGAAGCTAACACGTTCTTCATTGCCTCTACGAGAAACTTGGTCGTGTTATTGGGGTCAACAAACACTTCGTTGCCCACAGCGACGGCTTCGATTTGCGTGGCGGGGTAGTATTTGGAGATGTTATCATTCACCCATGCATCGGTGAAGGACTGATCCGCCGCGGCGTTCGAGAGAAGCTCGTTTGGCATGGCAACCGTCACCTTGATTCCCGAGTTAGCAAACGCCGTTAACACGGTGGCGTCGGTGTCGTACAGCTTCACACGGCTCAACCCCTGACTCTTTAGAAGCTCCACCACCTTCGCCGGTGTAGGAAGGTCGTTCGCCAACCTTCCATAGTTTACTCCTACGGACCCCGCCGCTTCTGAGAATGGGAGTAACGGTAAAAAAATATAGCCATGCCCATAAATCAGTCAACGAACAAAAACTTAAGAAGCACTTTTTTGTTTACTTGTTTCATTTTTTAGTATCATTATTGAATCATCGTCTCTGATATATACAAAAGTTTCTGATATACTAAAATTCGAAAAAAAAAAAAGTAGCTGTAAAAATAAGTGTGCAATTAAATGTAAATTTTGTAAACGAACAGACTGAGACTGCAGAGAGATCATGAAGAAAAGCTGTGAGAGATGTTGTTACCTGATGATGAAGAAAAGAATGAGACGAGAAGGAAGAAGAAGGAAAATGCAAGAGTAGCCATGCTCTGATTCTGAGAGAAGCAGAGCTCGTAGATGATGATATAGAAAGAAAAAAGTTGCAGTTATTTTGGTTGAGAAGGGAGTGTATGGATTTTATAGTGGAGTGGTGGAGTTGTTGATGGGTTGAGGGAAAAGAGCTCTCACTTTTAAACCGTGTGGGACCCGTGTTGGAGACCCACCCACCAATTCACAATCTCGCAACCGCTCATGTTAGGTTAGAAAATTTTACCAGCACTAAGACCGAAGATTAGAAAATGTTAGTTCAGGTGTCCGTTGGATCTTGTAGTGGCCTATGTTGTCGCCACGTGTACGGGACAATGTTGTCGCCACGTGTATGGGACAACGTTGTCGACAGGAACACGTCACGAATGAAAAACGAAACGGGAGAGTGGAGGTACATGTTTTGATTGGGTTATTTAGAGACAATAATGAATTTACGGAAGCAGGGCCTAGTTTCAATCATTCTGCTCAAATTTGAACGTTTGAATCTGCCATCCAGCGATGCTTGATTTGGTGACTTGTGCTTGGTTTGTTTCTTCTGGGAAAACTGCAAAAACAGGAGTTGGAATCCATTAATTCATTACTGTGTAAATAAGAATTCATCCGTTCGTGGTCATGAATAGTAGGCATCATCATCGCAGCGTCGTACTATTCTTTTAACCACTTGGGTTTTCCATTTTCTATTTTCTTTTTTCTGGTGTTGCAACCAATGTCAGGGTTATCAGGAACAGTGCATGTTTTTTGTTTTGTTCTTTTTTTTTAATTACGGTCGCTAGTTTACCACACCAAAAAATCTGAAGCTCCATGATAATTTCTTTTGTAATTAGGTAGCCAAACGTCGACTACTAAATTTAGGTTTTCTTTCAAATACCGTTTCTCTGTTCACAACTATCCCCACATATCTAAATGTTTTAAGATAGCGCCTGAAAGAAACTGAGGTAAATGAGAATGGATAGATACAATTTGTATTCAAGTTTCTTTTCTCTTGGGCGAGAGTCTTAGATACGAAGTTTCACGTCAACTTTAGAATAAAATTAATTTATAATAAAATACAAATCTTTTCTTAAATAAGATTAAATTAAATTTAAGGTTTATTTTTTAATATAGTAAAAAATTAAAAAAATATATATTTTTTTACCGTACTTTTGCAATGACCAATCATTAATCAAAATCAAATAGTCTAATTCAAACACTAATTATATCTAACCAAATTAGGTCAATTACAAACTATTTTAGATTATATCATATAAGTTGATCATTTGTCGATTATATTTGGTCTTATATCTTTTGACCAACTCACATTTAATTGACTATTCTTAACCAACTATATTTGATCGACTATCCTAATTGAGCGGCATGACAAACTGGATACAGAATGTCAGAATAGTAAAATGATAATCACAAATCAACATGTTAATATTAACCAATGATTAAACTGATATTATACTAACAAAAAAATAAAAACCCATAACTAATATAAATAAAATTTCAAAATATGTTTTCTAGATATACGTATTAAACATACAACACATGCATCACTACATAAATATTGTACCAATTGATCATTTATTGATTTTAACATGTTCCACGCGTGTTAAAAATTCTTACCCAACAAAACTTAAACTTGTAAAAAAATGGAACAGGTAACCTTGATTCTATGCCCTCACCCACACCCAAAAATATTATAATTAAATTTATTGTTTGTTCACTGACGTTGTTGTGTGTGTGAAGAAAAATAAAGTGAATTATGAAAGAAAGGGTACCATAGTTGTAGTAAAAGACTTGAAAAGGAGAATGGAAAATTCGGTGGGAATTGTCAAAGGTGGACTTGTGTGTCAATGTGTGGTGGCTAGACCTGTGTTTTCTTTCTCATTTCATGCATCAAACTATGAAATCTTACAACAATTACTTCCAAAATCAAATTATGTTTCTTTCACTCAAATCTAAATTATTAATTCCATTATTTTGACCTTTAGGTCTTTTAGAAACTTCACTTCACCTTACTTTAAGCATAGTTATTTCCATGTGCAAAGCAATGAAAATAATGTTCCCATAATTACTATTTGAATTATTTAAAGTTAATATACATTTATTATTTAATATAAATAAAATAATTACATTTTTATGATTTCAGTTAATAGTTTAAGTTTAATGTTATAATTTTTTATATTAAAAATGACTCAAATTTAGTTAGACGCTTATAGTTTATTTTCTAGTATTAATTTGAAATTATAATTTTGAATGTTGTCAATTTTTTATTTTTAATATATCATAAACAGTTAGTATATCACTTAAGACAAAAAACTTAAAATATATTTATATGCTTAGAATAGATAATTACAACATATTAAAAAATTATTAAATTTAATATTAACAAATATTTTAATGCCTTAAAATTATTTAAATAATTTTTATACAAAAGACTCGCCAAAGTTATTTTCTCCTATCGATTAGGACATCTATTTCAGAATTAATTAAGTTTAATTTGGGGCTATAAAAAATAAAATTGAGATTAAATTTCAAGCTAATCCTCTTTTAAATAGATAGTGACCCATAAATTAACTCTAAGTATGACTTTTCTGCTGCCAAAAATAACGACTTTTGGGTAAGCGTGTAATTGCAATCAGTTCAATTTGGGCCATGTAATTATTTTACATATTTTAGTGTTAAAAAATATCTTAGATCACTAAATTATGGGAATGATCGTATGAAAATAGATTATTATTTTCAAAAGGTTAAATAAATATGTTTTTATTTCTTAAAACATTTAAATAAAATTAACTTTTATTTTGAATTTTGGCATAGTTTATTTCATATTTAAAGATAAACAGATATAATTTTTTAAACTAATTTAGTTAAACTTTTTTAATATGTTAAAAGATACTTTAAATTAACGGATGAATTTTAAATTGTTTATATTATTTGATATTTGAAATGTTATTTAATATGTAAAAAATGTAACACCACCAACTTTAAATAATTTTATTTATTTATTTTTAAAATTAAAGCTAAAATATATAAAATTATAGATAAAAATAAATTTCAATATTATTATGTTAAATGTAATTACTACAAACATATTTTCCTTTATTCAAAATTATTAAAATAATAGAGATGGATGTAATCGTTATCCATATCCTAAGATAGTGATACATATACAGCTCGAAATTCAAGTTGCTCCTTTCTTTATAATTTAATAAATAATTGGTCTGTTTTAAATAGAGTGTTTACATAAGGATCTTCATCTAACATTATTTTAGTCCAAAATAACGGAAACTGCCAAAAAGAACAATGCTAGGATATAATTATACGCAAACATATTTTATATCTGTGCAATTTTTTATTATCTTAATTTCTTTTCTTATATTACGGTATGTACAAATGACAAAAAGGGAAAAAAAATGACGTACCATTATCAACAAAATAAAATAAATGAATGATGCTTGATATTTTTATACACAATAATCATTGGCCTCTGATTAAGTCGGTGAAATGCAGCATTCTTCTTCTGTTCTACACAAAAAGCCAAGTGACTTTGGCGTTATAAATGCAACCAAATGTGTATGGGACCATTTAATAGTTACAAATACTTACGGATGAAGGAATAAATTAACACTTTCATCACAATAAAATATATATTTGACCTAACACAAGTGTTAATTTTAAGTCTTAAACATAAATTATCATTCTTACAAAACCTACAAGAGTCCGTAATAATTACAACAAGTATTTTTCAACAATAATCAAACTCCTAAATAAAGATCTTATGTACACACTCGATCTAATAGATATGTTGAATAATAGGATATAACAAAGTCTTATAGTTCATTAACCTAACATGATTATAAGATATTAGGAGATATATTTATTGTTGTAAATATTCATATATTAACAATATATATGATCAAATATCAATAGTTTGATTACATATTCTTTAATATCATATATTTATATAATATTTGGTAAATTAAGAAAGACGTCACATTATCGCTATTAATTTTCTAATTATCATGTAGTTATATTTGTCAATATTACTTGATATTCTCTTAGTATTATTAGTTTTATTGTACAAGTTACCATGCCCATAAATACACAAATGATATAACCAAGAAATACACACTCATTCTCTCTTACTTAAAAGATTAAAACTTTTTTTACTTACTTAAGTGTTATAGCTATTTTCTAGGTGGATATCTCCTTAAGTTTTAGTTCTTAAAAACACTCATAAAAAATTTTCAATTCACTCAAGTTTTGTCACTTGTTCCACTGTAGTAAGAATAGTTGTAATATTATTTGTTGGATCAAACATAAATCACTTAAATTAGAAATTATATTTGATAACCAAAATGGTATAAATCATTAAGTTATAAATTATATTTAATAACCAAAATCTTATTCTTTTTTACTTGAAAACGTAAAATTTAAAGGGTCACCGTTTAATTGTGACTCAATTAATCTATTATATGTCACACTATAATTGATATTACCCACAATAATATTTATTTTAATAATTATCCTATCTAGAATTAAACTTTTCAATTGTGACTCAATTTATCTAATTTAGGTCACGAGACGTATGCAATCCAAAACACATTAGAGATAAAATTATACTGAACTATGATAATTTTTATATATGAATTTGAAAAAATATTTAAGAAGAAATATTGTGTTAATAACTCAATAATTCTTTAATAAAAGAGAGGTGGTTGGAGTTGGAGGGTGTTTTTTTTTTTGCTTTCTTTCGGTTCAACACTCAACATGGGTTTTTGGTGCACAAAATGGAGAATTGAAGAACTCAAAGTAGTCGGCAGAGTCGTGTTCATGTTAGCCAAATTAAGTAAAAGGGACATATTGTTAAGAAAACTGTACTTGAGTGTTTTCTCAAGCAAGAGCCACACAAATATTTATTATATGAAACATACATTTATATTTGGCACACATACGTGTATTCAATTAATTTAATTAATATTTTGTACATCGAATGGAACTTTTTTTTCTTAATAAGTCAAAACTGTTTGTCAACTTGCATCCCCCAATTTTGACACTAAACTTTAAAAGTCTTACACAATAATAAGGTTAGACGCTTCTACACTTAAAATCTGGATTGGTCCTATCTTAGGTCGGTATAAGTTCCACTTATATATACTGTTCAATTTCTTAATAATAACTGCCACTATACATTTCATTTCATATCATTGAATATATGCTACACGAAAACTAGTGAAAATAAAATCACAAAAGTTTCATAAATTTATTTTCTTAAAAGTCTCGATATTTTTTTTATAACATCTAATATTGTCAAGGTTTGTGAATAGTTTTTGTTTACGTTTAAAGTGCTTCACGCGTTTCCTTTCTATCAAAGTGCGCTAATGGCTCAATTCTCCTTCTCTGATCGGCTCAGCAAGGGGTGACCTGCAAGAAAACACTCTGACGCTCAAGTCAGTATGGTGTTCTCAAAGGTTTTTATATATCTCAGAAAATCAAACTTTACCTGGTCACTAGTTATGTATTTACTGGCTGATTATCCACAAATGCAATACACTTATACCCATTAATGTCACTGAATACCTGCCGATTGGTTCCTTCCTATTGAAGGTGCTGACCACTTCCCATCGGTCTTCTACACCATATAGTACAGTTTTCTTTTGTCGTTTTCAGCAAAATTAAAATAGAAGAGTAGGTTAAGGCATTATTCATGCTTTCATCGGTAAAGTGTTATTAATTAAAATCCTGAGATTTTAGAATAATGATCATACACTTACAATAATATGTTAGAAAGTATTCCATAATAATGAAAAATGTATAAGAGCGTCAGTACAAAAGGTAACCTTTACGTTGGTGACCGTTTAACCGAACACGTTCCTCGAGTTACTAATTTTCAAAAGGGTGTTGCTCCCTCCACCACCCCAAGTGCTTCTGTACCTCCTCACTATTTTATTTTATTCCAAAAATACTCTATACCTTCCCATTATTTTCTTTTATTCTAAAAATACCCTACACCTACCCACTAACCTCAAGAATCTTTCTCTTTCTATTAATCGAGCATTGATATGACTTAGATTTAAACTTGTGATATATTGCAAAATATAAATTTGAGAGGAAACTTCAATATTAGTGCTTCTACCACTTCCATTTTATAAACTTAAAAGTTAGATGCAAATACAAAATAATAAACATAATAATATTAATAGTAAATAATATATTATTATTATTATTATATACTAACTTTATAATGACGAAAGAATTAAATAAATTTCAAATCTTTAACAAATAACTTTTCTTTTATATTTTAAGTATTTAATAATATTTTTATATTATTTATCTAATAAATTAAATACTTTATTCAAGTTATCTGAGTCAAACATGTCAGTAAGTTAAAACATAATACAATGTTAAAAATTAAAATTATAGATATTAAATGTAAAAAAAACACACATATATATAAACATTTTTCTAGAAATTTAGAACAAAATTTTACCATTTATTAAGTAATTTGTAGAAAAAAAAATATATTGAACAGTGAAAATAAGATTGAATCAAACTTATTTAAGGGAAAATGTAAATAAAATTTTACAATATATCACAAGTTTAAATCTGAACCATGTGAATGCTTCATTAATATGGAGAGAGAAAAAGAAAGATTATTGAATATAGTGAGAAGGTGTAGGGTATTTTTAAAATAAAAAAAAAATAGTGGAGATGTGTAGAGTGTTTTTGGAATAAAAGAAAATAGTGGGGAGGTGCAGGAGCACTTGGGGTGGTAGAGGGAGCAACACCTAAAAAACTAATAGTTTGGGCCCAATATGAGAAATGTTCGCAGGCTGAAGTGGTGGATGAGCCCATTGAGCCAGAAACACATATGCTCATCGGCCCATAAATTTGGCCCATTTTCATCAATAAACCGCTAACCTCTCATGCTTAACAATGTATCCTGGAATAACACTAGGCTGAAAGCTTGCATATTGTGCTCTAAAAATTAAAATGAATCTGTAATTATTGCTAAAAGAAAATTTTGAATGAAATTTTTCATGTTATTTTTTTAATTACCTTTTCACACACTTCCACTTTAATGTTTTATTTATCATTGGTCTTTTGGATTTCTTTTATTACATGGTTTCCTAAATGCTCTCAAAGGTACTGTACTCATTACTATGGTTTTTATATATATAAAACAAGAATAAAAGTTATCTACAGCACTATAAATATTAATTTTTATTAATAATTAGAGTTTAATATAATTTTTTGTTTTAAAACTTGCATTTCAGCAATGTGAAATACTAATTCTAATTACAGAACCCAAACAACAATAATATATAATTTTAGTAAAAAAAAACTTTATAATACTCTATACGTTTATACGTTTATACTCATGCTTGAATCTCTTTACCAGGTTATAAAATTGATTAAAAATAACTAAAATCATACCGTTTCATTAATTTTAGTCAAAGAACCAAATTTATATCATTACAAAATGCAGTTAAATTAAATACAATAAAATAATCTTAATTATTTCTTAAAACTTTTTATACCAGTAACAGTTACAACAAGTGATATTAATATATACTATAATAAACGGATAAAAACACGTGAAAGAAAAGAGGGAAAGTTTGAAGAATGGGAAGAATAATCATTGAACAGGAATTTTTAGTGTACATATAATTTCATGTTTAAGATTTTTAATTATAGGTTGGATTAAATAAAAAAAGAAAACGTTTTATGGCTGTTGAAAGAAAATAATTTGAATGACAAAATTAATTTCCTTACAGTTCAAAATGTTAAATTGCGGAAAAATTAACTCTAACATGTTTTTCACGCGCCACGTTTCAGAGTACAATGGTTGACAAACCAAAGGAGAGACAAAAGAGAATGCAGAAAAACTATGAAAACGACATGGTAAAATTGTAAACCCAACACTGAGCAAACCATATATAAAGAGAAAGAAAGGTACAATGGAAGGAGAGAAAGATTGAAAAGAGGGAGAAATGAAGAAAGAGAAGGTTCACATACGGTATTTGGCACCTTGTATTTGGTTACTACTCTCTCTCACTACAATCTTCCTCCCTTTATGTGAGTCCTTCAATTATGGCCACGCCCTGTCCCAGAGCCTACTCTATTTCGAGTCACAGCGTTCAGGACGCTTACCCTACAACCAAAGGGTCACTTGGCGTCACCATTCTGCCCTCACCGATGGCCTAGAACAAGGGGTACATGCTCCATTGCTTCCTATGACATCCAAACCTCAAACCGTATTTTGTTTTATGTTCTTTTTTCGGGTTTTCTTTTCGCTCGTTCCAACATTGTGGTTCTTGTTTTTGGGGATTTTTAGGTGGACTTGGTGGGAGGGTACTATGATGCAGGGGACAATGTGAAATTTGGTTTGCCCATGGCATTCACCGTCACACTCCTCTCCTGGGCTGCTATAGAGTACGGCCAACAAATCGCGGCTGCCGGCGAGTACGCTCACACGCTCGAGGCCATCAAGTGGGGAACTGACTATTTCATAAAGGCACACACACACCCCAATGTTCTTTGGGTTGAGGTATGTAATTCAATTCACTCCATGCAATTCCAGATATTTTTCATTTTTGTTTAAATTAATCATCCCACGCGCCGCCGTTGAGAATTCAATGGTTCTTCCAAATTAACAGGAGGAATCGATCCTAATGTCGGAAGAGTAACGGATTTCTCCTTGTTTTCCTGCCATGAACATGGAGTTTTATAACATTTGTTTAAAATTTATTAGAAATTATAATATTATTAACGAGATTGTTAAAGTGCTTAATGTTGGTTAAACATGGATTTTACAGTCTTAGTGAATTTTCATATGGTTAATTTTTTTTTATTAAATTAAGAGTATGATTAGACTTGCACGTGAAATAAAGATTAGTCAAGATCACATTGTCTCAAATCATTTTGTATAACATACAAAAGTTTTACTCATTTAGAAAAGAATGTTTGAATCCTTCTGTAGCAATGTGTGTAGCCTAATTATGAATGAACATGTTTAGGTGGGTGACGGCCACACTGATCACTACTGTTGGCAGCGGCCGGAGGACATGACGACATCGCGGCGAGCTTTCAAGGTGGATGCGGACAACCCTGGTTCGGATGTGGCCGGTGAGACTGCGGCGGCATTGGCGGCGGCATCCATGGTGTTTAGGAGAACAAACCCACATTACTCTCAACTACTTTTGCATCATGCAGAACAGGTATTTGTTTTATTGACATTGACTAGTTAGATTAATTTGAATTTGATGGTGAATTTGTTGTTGGTTGTAGTTGTTTGAGTTTGGTGACAAGTACAAGGGGAAGTATGATGAGAGTGTTGGAGTGGCTAAAGAGTATTATGCTTCGGTTAGTGGCTACATGGACGAGTTGCTATGGGCAGCTATTTGGCTTTATAGGGCCACACAAAAGGACCAATATTTAAACTATTTTCTCGAGAATGCTCATGACTTTGGTGGGACCACCTGGGCCATCAATGAATTCAGCTGGGATGTTAAATATGCTGGTGTTCAAGCCATTGCTTCCATGGTAACACACTTCCCAATTCCATGGTAAAAATTATTTTTAAATAATTAAATAAATTTTTTAAAAAATTAAAATTTTCTCCATAGACTATAATTTAAATATATTATTTAACTCTTTAAAATAATGTAATGTGATTATCAATATTAACAATCACTTGTAACCAGTTTATGATTGAGAGTGATTTAAGCATCTATGTTAATTTTATTATGAAATAATGAAAAATGCTTACCGACATTTTCCTTACGACAGTTATCGATGGAAGAAAAGAAACACAAGCAGCACGAAGTCGTACTCAAACAGTATCGTTCAAAAGCCGAGCACTATCTCTGCGCGTGCCTCAACCTCAACAACGTGAGTAACGTGGAGCGCACCCCAGGAGGGTTACTGTACACCCGCCAATGGAACAACATGCAGTACGTGGCAACGGCGTCGTTTCTTCTCACACTGTATTCTGATCACCTCCGAGCCACACATCAGAAGCTGCATTGCGAAAAGGGCGAGGTGGGCCCAGACGAGATGTTCGCCTTTGCGAAATCACAGGTTGATTACATCTTAGGTTCTAATCCAATGGGTATGAGTTACATGGTAGGGTACGGTCCCGATTTCCCCCAGAGGGTGCACCATAGGGGCGCATCCATTGAATCATCAAAGGAAAACAAGGGTTTTATCGGGTGCATCCAGGGTTATGATAGCTGGTATGGACGCGTTGAACCCAATCCAAATGTACTAACTGGGGCCCTCGTTGGTGGGCCCGATATGAATGACGAATTTAAAGACGAGAGATCAAATTACATCCAAACAGAGGCTTGCACCTACAATACTGCAGCTTTAGTAGGGGTTTTTGCTAGATTGCATCAATCACATGGTGATGTTTATTTATCATCTCCGTTGATAGCTTCTAGCTAATTAACGTTACAGAGAAAATTTTGCTGCCCTACCAGAGAATTCTTTTCATGGCTTTTTTGCTGCCATCGTGATTTTACTATACAGTAAGACAATACAAATTATAGAATCAATAGGTGGAATAGGAAAGTGTACCCCTTCTTCTACTGGCAATTGGAATTAGTTGTTTAAGTAATGAAAGTGGGTTATGTTATGTCCCTTTGACTTCGGACAATTCACAAACGTGCTTTTTTCTTTTTGTCATATTTATTATAGTTTCATTCAAAGTTTAGAATTTGAATTTATCATTTGGAATACAAAATAACGTCAAAAAGAACAGGTGAGTCTAATGGTAGTATAGTCACTTGCAGCCACCGACACAAAAGAGTAAGTGTAATAATAATATGCCATACTTGGAGTATGAAAGAATGGAGACAGAGATAGAAGATCCAAAAATCTGAAAAGACTGTGTTTTAAAACATTCACGAGATTCTTGGGTTTCCTTTGTCTGCATAACTCTGCTGGTTGTCTGGTTTTTTTTTCCCTTTAATTACGGTTGCAAGGGCATGAGTTAAAGCCCAAAACTCTCTTTTCTGTTGTAACAGAATTTGCGGAAGGAATGGTCACATAGAAAAGCAACCTAAAACGAAAATCAAGCAGGAATTGGTGCCATGATGTTTCGGTTTTTTTAAGTCCTCAAAATTCATGCATTGGTCACAATCACGACGTTCAAAATGTGAAAACCCAGCACAGATCATGTTCCCATTTAACGGTTTTTTTCTTCGTTCCTATTTGGTTCACGCGCATTACGAGTGCGTGGTGTGTATCAACTCTTCACACTTTTACTTTGAGAAATTGTAAAGAAAGTGTCGCAAAATTAATTTTGAAACTATAATGTCATTTTTTTTTAATGTTTGGTTGAGATGATAATGAGAGGATGAAGAAAAAAAATGTAATAGCTTAAGTTAAGAGGATGAGAATGAAAAGTAAAAAAGTTAATTTGATTGATATAATAAAAAATTATAAATTAAAATATTTTTATACAAAAGATACAATTAAATATTAAATTAAAATTATTATATACCTTTTAATACAAAATTATACTCATAACAACAAATTGTAATCATTATATAAAATACTAAAGTTTATATTGTTTCATTTTATTTATTTAATCATAATATAAAAGTTAGATAGTAATAATTAATAAAATATCAATAAATAATTATTAATTACATTATATATTAGGGTTAAATATGTTTTTAGTCCCTGAACTATCAAGCGATTTTGTTTTTAGTCCCTGCTCAGAACTTTGATGGTTTTTAGTCCTTATAGTTTTGAAACTCTGAGTATTAGTCCTTAAAAATGGACGGTGTTAAGTTTTTGTCAATCTGGCAAACGGCGATGCCCAGCTGTGCTCTACACTCTCTGCCACGTTGCTGACCAATAAGAATCTCACGCTCACGTGGCCATTTGAACAACAACACCGTCAGCCTCACCGGTGACCTCGCCGTCCGAAACTCCGTTGCTGGCAGAGGGTTTGAAGTTGTAAGAAGCAGTGAGATCAGAGAGCAAGAGAGAAAGAGAGACAATGGCGTCAGGCTGGGGAATTACAGGCAACAAAGGTCGGTGCTACGATTTCTGGATGGATTTCAGCGAATGCATGTCTCGCTGCCGAGAACCCACGGATTGTGGTCTTCTCCGTGAAGATTACCTCGAGTGCCTCCACCATTCCAAAGAGGTATTTTCCCTAATCCTCCCCTCTTTTTTAATTCCCCTTTCGTTTATCGCATCCACGAACTTCCTTTTATCCAATCTGTAATTCTTACTTATATTCTTTCATCTCGTTTGCCAATCCTGTTGATTTCCGTTGCACGGCTTCGCTTCTCTTCTCTTCTCATCTCTCTTTCCCTTTACTTAGATCGCCTTTTGTGGTTTCCTCTTGTCTTTGGGATCTTGTATTGTTGTTGATTCGATTAAACCATCTCGAACGGAAGAGACGGCTGAAGAAGTGTTTAACCTAGAATTTAATTTGCTAGTTCCCCGCTTGCATTTCTGCTTGTATCACACCGGAAAGTTGAGATGGGTGTGGCGTTTAAGGATTGTCACTATTATGATGAAAAAGGAACTGAGTTTTCATATAATTTATTTTAATGATTGAATAAGTTCGTTCTCTTTACTTGTAAGGTAAAATGTATTTGATTAAATTGGGCAAAAACAGCATAAAGCGCTCTGCCAGCAGCGGAGTTTGGGACGGCGAGGTCACTGGTGAGGCTGACGGTGTTGTTGTTCAAATGGGTGGCGAAGACAGAAGAACAGGCATTGAGAAAACACAGAAAGACGATGAAGAAGGGCGTTTGAGGAAGAACGAGAATGGCCAGCGTGAGATTCTTATTGGTCAGCAACGTGGCAGAGAGTGTAGAGCACAGCTGGGCATCGCCGTTTGCCAGATCGACAAAAACTTAACACCGTCCATTTTTAAGGACTAATACTCAGAGTTTCAAAACTATAAGGACTAAAAACCATCAAAGTTCTGAGCAGGGACTAAAAACAAAATCGCTTGATAGTTTAGGGACTAAAAACATATTTAACCCTATATATTATAACAATTAATTATGGTATATAAGGAAAATAACAATTGTTATATCACGTAAAATAACTGTTTATGATATATAACATAACTCTTATTATTAATTGATAATATAACTCTTGTCATTCATTAACTGACATAATTTATTATAATAAGGAAAGATGGGCAAGATTTCTGCTATTAATAATTTTTAAGGCTAATTCATCTGCTTGTTAAAAGGAGTATTATATATATTTATCCCTTTTTTTTAAACGAATACCCAATTTATTGATATAAACAATAAAAATAGTAGCTTTTCAATCTTAGTAGGAGCTGAAGGGGACTTTGCCCCAATTTTTTCTTTTTATGTATAAAAATAAATGAATTATTTGAAACACTTTTTAATTTTAATATATTTTATCTACTTGAAATTTGAAAAAAAATGTTATATATCTATGTAAAATTTTGAAAATTTTTAAATATTTGTAGAAGATTCGTGCCTGTCATCATCTACATTAAATAAGATGAAATAAATGTTCTGAAAATTTTATCAAAATATAAATGCGAAAGTAATTATAGTGGAAGAACATTTCACAAATATTAAAAATAAATTATTGGAATATTGTGTTAACACTGAAAATTAATATTTTGTATTTTAGTGAAGTGGAAATTAATATAGATTTTTTTTCTATCAATCCAAAGGGATAGGTAATATTTCACAATATCAAATCATCAAATATCGCTATTACAAAACTAAAAAATTGAAAATAAAAGGAAATAAGTCAATTTAGTATATAATAATTGGAAATTTTAGGAGCGCAAATTTGGCCATTTAATTTGTTCTGTCTGATAAGATATAATTATTTTATGATATACAAAATTATTGATTTAATTTTTATATGCAAAAAATACTTAACAAGCAAATTACTAATTTGTAAAATTTTGTCAGTTTAATTTTGTTATTGTTAATCCTATATTTAGTTTAATCTTATTTATACTAGCAGAATTAGTAATATTACTTTTAGGTCTACAAGGAAAAAAAATTAAATAGGTCGTCTTTACACGAATAAGAATTAATTAATAAAACTTATTTATATCTATACCAAAATGATAATATTTTATATATATATATATATATATATATATATATATATATATATATATATAAATATAAAATGAATTAAATTATATCTATAACTTTCATTTTTCCGTTAAAATCTATATTTGTCTTGGGAGAAGTTAAAATAAAGCCCATAAACTTAACCAATTAAACATCTTCCTCTTGGAGGCCCAATAGATACAACTTGGAGGCCCTACGACTCCAACGGATACACATAATAGTACATTAATAGTATTTTGTACACGTAATTTCAATTTTTAAATTTTTTTATAAAAGTCCGTATTCTCTACTAACGAACTTTTCCCATTCTATTTTCATTTATTTTTTTATAAATATAATTACACACACACACACACACACATATATATATATATATATATATATATATATATATATATATATATATATATATTATACTTTATTGGTAAAAGTTACATTTAAAAAAAAATAAAGAATTGAAATCTTATGAATAAAACAACTTTTATAAAAGAAAGAAAAATTAAAAGCCATGATTTCAAAACACAACTTTATCCTTTTCATAATTTGAATTTGTGTTTCAAAACCTACCACTTTTTGTTTTATTTTGAAGTTATATTATTTAAGTGTTATAACCCAATTAATAGAAGTTATCTCATAACTCAAAGACTCTGCCTTTGTGGTATTAAGCATAAATTAAATAGTAATTGTAAGATGAAGGGAAAATAGAGTTTTATGAATAAAGTTTTGTTAAAACTGTAGTTTGTCATATTTTAAGGATTGATATGTCTAATAAGGTGTACGTGTGAAATATCTTGTTAAAACATAATTATGTTAATTATTTAATGTTATTTTAATTAAATACAAGACATGATTGATATGTTATTGATTTAGGATTTGTGTGTATATGATATTACCAATGTGATGTATTGTTTTGTTGATAGAATGGTGATTTAGGATTAAATGGTGTGACTTCAATTATAAGGAGAAAGGGAGTTAAGGAAAATCTTAGTTTTATTTGTATTTTTTGTTTATGGGCAAAATGGTCTTTTACCTTTATTTAACTGGTAAAAAAATTAAACAAGGAAGATATAGGAAGTAAAAGTGTGTAAAAAAAATTAAAGATAGTTGATGGACATAAGATAGAATGATAATAGAGATTTAGATAGATTTAGTTTTTAAAATATATTATTATAAGGGAGGAGATATTAAAGATAGAATTATGTTGTTTTATAAATATTAAGATATAAATAGAAGGGTGACAATTTGTGTATTTTAGAAACCTTAGAAACTTTAAACAAAAGAAAGAAAGAAAAGAAAGAAAGAGAAGGGAATGCCTTTTTCTTTTAGAGAAGAAAAGAGAGAACAATAGAAACTCTTACTACAAAGAAAGATTTAGTGATTTTTGGAGTTGTAGATAAAACCCTAGTATATGTCATATATTATATAAAATTAACAAAGTTCAACAATGTTTTTGAAATATAATTTTGGATTAAAATCATTGATCATTATTCATATAAATTAAATTTATATAGTTGATTCATATATTTTCAGTAAATCTTTTTAATAAATGTGTCATTTTCTGAATAAGAGAATTGATTTATTCTTAAGTGATTACGTAAAATGATCATTTTATTAACTCTTATTACATAATCTTTCTTATTTATATGTCAGAAACAAAACCAATCATAAAAAAGTATCTTAAATAAAGAATAATATGTTACATTTATAGAAAAAAAGTTATATTGACCAGATACAACATTAATTAAACTTAAATCTAATAATATAAAAAATTAATATTGTTTTTAATCAAAAACCTGATGATAAAATAATAAGTTTTTAATCTTATATAATACTTTACTTTTATAACGTAAAAAATAGACATTATTATTAATCTAAAACTTTAAAATAATAGATTAATAAATTTTTATTTTTATATCAATTTACTCAGTTCTATTACTTGGACTCCCAGCCTAAAAAAATATGGTTTTTAATGATGTATTTGAATATATGAACCTGCCGAACTTTCTCATGGGCTTGTGGCCACATGTACTGAGAGTTGGTTCACTATATTTCATTCTATTTTCACCTAACAAACTCGTGTCATCTTCTATCTTACATTCTACCAAGGGTTGGAGGAACAAGATGAAGTGAAGCAACTAAACTCTTCAGTAAAAGCAAAGCCTTTTATTTTATTCTTTTTCTCTCTCTTGCTTTAACAATTTCTGTGCTGAATTACTTTAAGGCCTTTTTTAATGAATTTCAGGGAGTGAATCCGAGAGGATTTGAAAGAATTTAAAGATAATTTTTTTTGTCGTTTATTTGAGTGAATTTAGAGATAAATGAGAGTGAATTTGGAAATAATTTTTTTTTAATTTGTCACGTCAATACAATTCTATACTAATTTTTACAAATTTTATTTTCAAATTCACTTTTATTTATCTTTAAATTCACTCAAATAAACGATAAAAAAATTTATCTTCAAATCCTTTCAAATTTTTTCCGATCCACTCTCAAAGGAAGAAAAAAAAA